>NC_061063.1:9511649-9655504 GCF_021917145.1 Hypomesus transpacificus
ACACGTTACCATGACGTACCAGGACATACCAGAACATAGAAAAGTGAATCGAAACAAAAAAAGCTGAAGCAACGATTAGTGAGTGAGGGGGCCCATGGCAAGCAAGGGGTTATTTGGTGAGTTGCTGGATTCGAGGGGTTAAAAGAATAAGTATCATATATCGGTGATTGCCCACTGGACTGGAGACGATAAAGAGATGCACAGAGAGGAGACTGGCCATGCGTGATGTGGACACACCTGCTTCAGGTGCAGCCACCCCTGCAGCTTCAACTAGGCCTACAGGAGAACGAGAAAGCACAGTGATTTAACATGCTCTTTGTCTGGTCATAAAAAAAAGTAGAGAAAGAGAGAGGGAGAGAGAGAGTGTGTCAATGAGAAAGGATGCAGAGATGGAAATAGAGAGGGTGGAGCCTAACTGCCTTTTATGGCCGTGGGAATTGGTTAAAGATGTGTTGGCAGAGGAGGAATGAGCCAATGCCGTAAGAGCAAGGCGAAAGTGTTCCTGAAATGGCTCCTGTAAAATAGGTTGTATTTCTGCCCTCGTTTGAACAGGACACTTACCGTTCCGTGTGAGATTGTTTACTTGCAGAATAACCTAAAACAGAGCACTGAATGCCAGGCAGAAGGATCAGTTGCCTAGTGTTACTGTATCTATGATGAAAAACCAATACCCCCTGGGCAAAAAACCGGCTGGACGTCATTCACCACAAGGCACCAAATAGGTATCCATTACAAACATTGGAACAACATGAATTCAGACTTCAGTTTGCTCTGCAACCACCATTGTGGATATAGTTAAATTGGTTCTGGAGACTTCTTGAACATACAATAGAGACCTAACCCTTACGAACAGGCAAACACATAATCGAATGTATGTTCTATTACAATCTATGAAAATAAGCGTTGACAGTTGAGATGAAAGCACAGGGTGCCTATGGTGTCGAGCTGTCTGCCTAGCAACACACCTGGTGATGAGAATCAGGTGTCACACTGATGCAAATGCACATCTAGCCAATAAAGACTGACTGTGTACGGAAAAGAACAGGCATGTTTTGTGTGAGTCATTCGAACCTGTGCTTCCCTATGAAACTATTTAAAGACAGACTTTATCATAGTTTTTGTATGAAGCACACATTGCAAGGCACACACTTGTATGTAACTTTACATATACTGTGTCACTTCTGCACTCGTATAATCAGTTAGAACATTACTGCTACTCAACACTAGCATAAGCAATGCAAATTATTTTAAAAAGTAGTAAATAGTTAGTAGTATAGTAAAAGTTAATACATCTGAATAGGCTGGATATTCAGACAATAGTTCTGAGGTAATTAACAACCCCTTTTCATCTATTACTTAGCCTTTTAATTAGGCAAAAAAAAAAAAAAAAAAAACGTGAGGTAGCTGACAGGGGGATTAATGGGATACGTACACATCTCTCGGGGCCCGGCCATCTCCCTCATGGCATCCTGTTGCCGTGACAGCAGCTCCCGTTCCTGCTGAGCCAGCAGCCTCTCCTGCTCCAGCTCGCGAAGGCGGCTGCTCGTCACCTGAAACAGCCAATCACGGCGCCCGGTTCAGGATCAATAGCAATTCAGTTAGAGTACGAGTGTCGACAAGAGACAGGAGAAACACAAATCAATATTCAGGTCGCACAACCCCTGGATGGATGTCGGTTTACTGTCTGATCTGTAACGAGAAATACATATGGACTTGTTCGGTCCATCTTTTGTTTGTTTCACGAACCATTCAGAGATTGGTCTCTCACCCGTGGCTCAGTAGCAGAGCACATGATTCAGGAGGTTCAAATCCCCCCGGGTGTGTTACCTGCAGCTCTTGCTCCAGGCTCAGGTGGAGCTCCTCCTTGTGACGTAGCTGCTGCTCCTGTGCCGCCCGCTCACCTGTGTAGCCGTCTATCAGACCTGGGGAGGAGGGGGAGGGAGGGAGGGGGAGGGAGAGGGCGACGGAGGGGGAGAGGAGGGGGAGGAAGGGGGGAGGGAGGGGGACGGAGGGGGGAGAGGAGGGGGTGGGAGGGGGGGGAGAGGAGGGGGAGGGAGGGGGGGGGAGAGGAGGGGGGGAGAGGGAGTAGGAGGAGAGGAGGAGTGGGGGAGGGAGGGGAAAGGTGTTAAAAACTCAAGTGTTGTGTTCCCTCTGTCCATGCAAATATACTATCAAAATGACTTCCACAACTATGTACCAATTCCTTGAAGCCAGCCTCAACCACTAGAAAACAACCCCCCAAGCACACGCACGTTTTCAGACTAACAAACACATGCGAGGGGAGCGAGGCATGTGTGACCCAGTTAGCTTGGGAGGCCATGGAGGACAGCCAATGAGATAGGCCTGTTACCAACACAGATCGCTAGGCACCATCAGCTCATTCTGATGTTGATCAGAAAAGAAATTTAGTTTTTATATTCTACATTAAGGATTGATGAAAACAAGTGTTTTAAATATTCTTTAAATAAAATAAATAAAAATCTGGATTTGAAATATTCTACATTAAGGGTTGAAAAATACAATTCTATCTGTGTTCTATATTAAGGACAAACCCTATATTAATGGGTGATGAATAAACAAATCATTTTAATACTATTCTCTGCTGGTGGGTGGAATGCTGAGGTCACAAGACCAGTTGGGAACTAGCTGGTCCTGAATTCCTCTAGTCGCAATAGGGTCACCATGGCAACAGGTCCACATGACCCCTTACAAGACATACAGTCCATTATACATACTATAAATAAAATAATAATATACATTAATTTTCATCAAAAGCCAGTCTAAAAGCTCAGTGCAGCCAAGTGTGGTTCCCCGTGTTGAGCCTTCTGTGTACATGTATTCCACAAAGTTTATCGCTTTATTCTATTATGTTTATATGTTATGTTTGTTTCTCAAGCCAGGAAAACATGGGACATGTTCAAGTTGCGGTACACTCTGGGACTTCAGTTTACGAGCGGGGGGAGACTACGACCGCCAGAATCCCTGACGACCGAACCGCACAGAGACCACTGCGGTCTCAAAAGGAAAACGGTCGTCCTGGTCCCACCACGCGCTTGCGTTTGATAACGGTGCTAACGAGAGCGCTAGCTATCGATCACGGAGCTAACCAGCTAGCTGTAGCTGACTCAGCGTAGTTAAGACACTGCCCCGGCACTCGTTTCCCACATGAACACGTCAACAAACATGTAAACAGTTACAGACTTCTGCACTCCAAACACATTTCCTTCATGACTGGCCAGAAATTGAATTGTTCCACCGTCCACAACACAACACTGTTGGTCTCTCAGACAAAGCCATGACGTCGCTGTGTAATCCTACACCATACACAAGACATCATTTCCAAAGGATCACTCCGATACTCCACCGTAATTCAATACTATGGTAAATAATATTTCGCCGCAGAGGAACCCAAGGGCCTTCACAGGCTGGCTTATGGTTTCTGTCAGTCGTGACAGAACATCTTCTGGCTGCCTCAAGCCTGTGCAGTGATAATTGAAACCAGTCTTCAACACCACACCCAGAGCTACCACACAGAGGATCTTGCAAACAAAAGCGTGCTATTAATGTTGCTCGACATCCATCGTGTTTGTACACGAAGTCAGCAACACAGACACAATAGAGAGATGCGATTATTTGACTTAGAGGCGTCTTCAAAAGGGTTTAGGCCCAACACCAACTTGAACTCCAAATTCTTCACATTCCCGCACGTGACTCTGGTACTAATATGATTATTAACCGAGTAATACTATAAAAATGTGACAAGTAACACACCTAAAGGTTATGTTAACAACTTCAGAGCAGACATTCCTATCGTAAAAATCAAGTTCCTGTGCCTTTAAATACAAATGTCCCTCATGTCACATCAATTAACAGCCGACCATTCATCGTTTTCTAACAATGCCAGTGGGCGTTTTACAGGCTGACAGTGTCTCCCTTCATGCAGACAAGCACCAGCTCGGTGGAGATAACTTGATGATACCAAATATTTGCCATACTTCAACCGATCCTATCAGATCTTTTACACACACACACACACAAGGTATGTGAGAAGACACAACAAAGAATCATATTGAATTACAGTGATTACATTGCTGTTACACTCCCCAGAATCAAGCAAAGACTATGTCTCTTACAGTTTAAAAGCAGAATAAAGGGGGTCTTACCCTAAAATGAGTGTCTGTTCTTGCCTGTGTGTGATGGGTGTCCTGTGTGTGAGACCCCTGTGTCACATCTAGAGCCCTTGTGGACCATCTGTCCCTAACAGGGTGGTGACATCAGTCAGCCCCCCCCCCCCCCCCCCCAACAGGGGCATAAACACTGACATTATAGTGCCACTCTCTAACAAGGGCATTAAAAGTAACAAAATGGTGCCACCCCCAAACAAGGGGAATACAAATTATAAAAATGAACGTTAACTTCTTACAGTTTGAGATGCAGTTTCCCTTCGACCCAGAGCCTTGTGTTTCACTTCCACGTCCAGAAGACCCTCACCTGTCCTCCCCATTCACCTCCCCCGACGCAAACCCTCCCTGACAAACACTCTCACTATGACCTTTGACCTCGCCACCTGTTGTCTGACCTCGTCATTTAACACCTGCCTCTCTCCTCAAACGAACACACCCATTTTCACACATTACCTCCCAACGCAGGTCTTCAGAAAGCTAAGAATACACACACACACACACACACACACACACACACACATACACAATTGCCACCCACTCACCCTCTCCCCTGCCACCCTCTCCCACTACCTTCCTCCCCCCACTTCACCAATCCCCTCCTCACCCTCCCCCACCCACTCCCCTCCTCACCCTCTCCCACTACCTTCCTCCCCCCACTTCACCAATCCCCTCCTCACCCTCCCCCACCCACTCCCCTCCTCACCCTCCCCCACCCACTCCCCTCCTCACCCTCCCCCACCCACTCCCCTCCTCACCCTCCCCCACCCACTCCCCTCCTCACCCTCCCCCACCCACTCCCCTCCTCACCCTCCCCCACCCACTCCCCTCCTCACCCTCCCCCACCCACTCCCCTCCTCACCCTCCCCCCACCCACTCCCCTCCTCACCCTCCCCCACCCACTCCCCTCCTCACCCTCCCCCACCCACCCACTCCCCTCCTCACCCTCCCCCACCCACCCACTCCCCTCCTCACCCTCCCCCACCCACTCCCCTCCTCACCCTCCCCCACCCACTCCCCTCCTCACCCTCCCCCACCCACTCCCCTCCTCACCCTCCCCCACCCACTCCCCTCCTCACCCTCCCCCACCCAATCCCCTCCTCACCCTCCCCCACCCACTCCCCTCCTCACCCTCCCCCACCCACTCCCCTCCTCACCCTCCCCCACCCACTCCCCTCCTCACCCTAACCCCACCCACTCCCCTCCTCACCCTCTGCCCGGTGGAGCTCCAGGGCCAGCTTCTCCCGGGTGTGGGCCTCCTCCCCCAGCCTCTCCTGCAGCTCCTCCTGCCTCTGCAGCAGGTCTCCCATCTCCTGGCTGTGTCTGAAGGACTCTCGCATCAGCTCTGTCTGGGTGAGACGGGCATGCTCCAGCTGGGGAGGGGGGAGGGAGGAGGTGATGGGGAGGGAGGGGGTGATGGGGAGGGGGTGATGGGGAAGGGGTGATGGGGAGGTAGGTGGAGAGGGGGAGGGAGGGGGTGATGGGGAGGGGGTGATGGGGAGGGGGTGATGGGGAGGGAGGGGGTGATGGGGAGGTAGGTGGAGAGGGGGAGGGATGCAGAGGGACAGAGAAGATTGGACAGAAGTTAAGACTAATTCGTGCCTTATAAGACAAAGACAGAAGTTGTTGCCAGCTGATCGAGGTTAGGGAGGGGGCATGGGAAGGGCAAGATTAGAGAAGGGTTAAAACAAAGTCTTATTAATTTGAAGATATTAAGATATTGTTAGTAGTTTTAGAACACAAATTGGGATAGTGTTGCTGGTGTGAGATAACCTGTAATAAGTCTGTGAAACTACTTTTTTGGATGTATCTATGAAACTACTTTGAGTTATCATGGATCCTCAACATCCTCGCCTGTGGATTCAGAGGACACACCAGCACCTGCTTTCAGGCTGAATGGAGATTTACGATCCCGCAACAAAGCCCTCAGGCTATACCTGTCCCTCTAACTAAAACATGACCATATCTCCTGCACCGAAGGTCAAAGTGTCATTAAACCAACCAGGAAGGAATCACATGACTGCCACACAGAACCCAGGTGAAATTACAGATGTTAAACACTTCCAGTACTGTAGTCAACTGACTCCTTTTGCCGCAGAGTGTGAGTTGAGCTGCCAGATAGTGACATGTCACTAATGATAAAGAGCTTGCTTACACGTATACACACAGGGCTCAAAGTGTGCTGTCATGGAGGAAGGTGTGTTACTGACTGCATAATAGCACAGCCGTGACACACAACAGCAGGTACCCTTTAAGACAGACTCAACGAGTTTGCACTTTTCCTCAGACTCGTTTTACCAGAACCTTCTGCCTGTGGCCAGACAGCTGTGCGGCACTCTGCACGGTACACACCAACCTACCGTATACGGCGGCGTGGGCAGGGATATCTTGGAGATCACCTTAAGCAGGTGCCCATTGGTCCTGTGGTTGACGTGCGAGATCTGCGTCTGCACCACCACGGCGTTCTTCTCGTTGAGGGTGCCGCTGAGGGGAAAGGGTCGGGGCAGGGGCACACGGGACTCCACCTCGTACACGTCCTGGTCCTCTCCCTCCACCCACAGGCTGGCCTGCTTGGTGGAGTTCCAGTATGAGCGGTAAGAATCCATGATCCCGGAGAGCGACGCGTTCCCGTGATCCGGTCGGCGGCGTGGAAACTAGACCGCACCTGCCGCCCTGAGGGTGCCGGCGGCGGAGCGAGGCATTGCTTGGAGGTAGACGGACGGGAGAGCCAGGCGCAGAGAGGAACGCGGGGGAAGTTGCCGGGCTCTAAGCAACGGTCTCTACGGGGCCGTCACGCGGCGCAGGGCCTTGGGTAAACAATACCGTGGGGGGGGGCTGGCTGGCTGGGAGGTGAGCTGGCATCCACTGTGACTCAATCACATGATATCCTGCGACGCCCAGAACAGGTCAATATTGAGAAGAGTCGAGTCCTCAAATAAC
Organism: Hypomesus transpacificus; assembly: GCF_021917145.1. NCBI lineage: Eukaryota > Metazoa > Chordata > Actinopteri > Osmeriformes > Osmeridae > Hypomesus > Hypomesus transpacificus. The sequence goes on from NC_061063.1 coordinate 9,518,771, forward strand.
AACCAGGTGAAGTTTGGAGTCTGAAGAAAAGTAGAAACTCTACGGTGTTGATAACAGAAAGTAACCCTTCACCGACGGGGGTTGGAAATCACACCACGCACCTGTGGCTAAAGGCATGCCAGGGCGCAGCGTCAGGGGAGATAGACAGACAAACGAATAAAAGACAGAGAGACTCCGAAGAGCTGTCCTCCTCCCAAGCTGTCTCTCTCTCGCTCTTTCTGCTTCTCTTTCAGAATCACGGCCGCTCAGCGAAGCTTCCACTCCCCTATAGCTCGCTCCATTTCTTCCGCTCCCTCTCTCCCTCTCCTCGCTCGCCTCCCTCCCTCTGGAAGCTCATTAACAAAGCCATGCCGCCACGGCAACAGCGACCCGCGGGGAAGCCCCCAGGGCCCCCCTTAATTGCTTCCCGGCGAGGGTGAATGTGTGGGATGGCCCGGCTAGTCTTATCTTTCCTTTCACGCTCTCGTCCTCCCTGTCAATCCTTCAACAAACCTCTGTGGATCTCTCTGACCCAGTCTCTCTCTCTCTCCTCTCCTCTCCTCTCTGTCTGCCGGCACACTTCTCTGAGTCAGTGTCCTGCTGTCGCTTTCTCTTTACTGCTCCAACTCTCTCTCACCGCTTTCTTTCTCTCTCTCTCTCCTGGTTCTCTTTCTCTCTCTCCTTACTTCAGGCAGCCTATCAGAGCACTCTTATTTTTTCTCTTTCTCTCTCCCTCTCTCTCCCCCCTCTCTTTCTACAAACAAGCATGGAGGCTTATAGGGGGCTAAATCCGTGTGTCCCAGTGTGGAACAGCAACAACAGGCAGAACGTATCTCCCTTTCACTTCCTGGATCAATAGTGGGGGCAGGATCCTGTTCACTGATAGGGGGAGGGAGTGGGTGTGGCCTCTGCTCCCAGGACAAGTGGAGCAGGTAGCTTTGAGCGGCTGAGTACTTTTACACTCTCACAGACACGCCTTTTTGTGTGTTTTTTTTATTTAATATGAGGGCTTGGTGAACCGGATTCATACTCTTCGTCGGAGCAGATTATCCGAGTGCGGCGTTGGGACACATCTCCCTAAATACCACACATATTCAGCTTCTTCCTTTCTGCCCACTTTCTCTCTCCTCCTCTCCCCTCCCTCTCTCCCCCTACTCTACCCTCCTTCTCTCCCCTCCTTTCTCCCTCTCACCTTACTGTTTACAGGATAAGCAAAGAGCCAACCTTATTGAACGTGCACCATCAACATGTCATGTCGTTGCGTCAGTGTTACTGAATACCTCCCTCTCCCGAAAACACTTGACAAAGCCAACTTACGGGACACTTAACATTCCACTGTAAAGTCATTACATGAGCATCCACTCAGACCGCCCCTTATAGGCCAGGAAGATAAGGAATTACGATCATTCACGCCGACAGTACAGTGTGCCTCTAATCAATCGCCCTTCGGAGAAACCATTAAATGATCGGTCGAGACCTAAGAAGACGCGGAGCTGGATTGATTTGTGAACTACAAGCAGGTGTCTCCAGTTTGAAGTGAGGGATTATTAAGTGGTGTTTGACGTGTGATCTGCTGTAGAACATTCCAGAGTGACACTTTATTGGCAGAAGGTTGGACGGTGATGACTTGGCATTTGTACGGGAGTTCAGAGTTCAGAGTGCTCATGTCTTTTATTGGGCCATCAGTGAGAATGAAGATCTTAGCTTCCTTCCCACGCGATCCTACCCAAGCTGACGTGAGAGCTTTCATGTCTACACTGCCAGTCATTATACAGCAAGTTAGACATTTACATTTAGTCATTTAGCAGACGCTCTTATCCAGAGCGATTTACAGTAAGTACAGGGACATTTCCCTGAGGCAAGTAGGGTGAAGTGCCTTGCCCAAGGATACAACGTCATTTGGCACGGTCGGGAATCAAACTGGCAACCTTCAGATTACTAGCCCGATTCCCTAACCGCTCAGCCACCTGACTCCCATACTGGACCCAACTACTATGTGACTTGAGAAAATTAATCTGCAGAAAAAAACTACTTTACAAGGAAATTAAACTCATGGATAAATACATTGGCTACCATACACTACTTGATTTAAAATTCAAAAATATTTTTTTGCAGTTCACGTGATTCCTCAGAGATTGACAGTATAAAGTGCTGGAACATAATTCATGCTTGAGCTAAAATCTCATCTATGCTATTTTTAGATGGCTAACATAAAGCCACAACACCGTGAGTAATGCTTGAATATAGGCCAAACAGAAGATGCACCATGTAGTCACTATGGCACATTCAATGACGTGCAAAAAGCAGACCCCAGTTCACTGACAGACTAAGAAAACAGAGATGGGCCATGGCCACCTTAGGGGGCGGGCCCAGCTCATCCAGCTGGATCACAATAGGCTGTCTGAACGGACAAAGCTGCATACAAATGTCCCTCGTATCTATAGGCAACCGCTTAGAATGAGCCAGCTCCTTTGTGACGGTGAATTCTAGAGTGTCTCTCTCTCTGTGACCCGCTAGGATTCTGTCGTCTCATTCACCCTGGGGTTCTGTGAGGGGAGCGGAACACCACGGGGGGGGGGGGGGGGGGGCGGTTGGCATGGTAAAGGACATTGTCTGTGTGTGTTGTGTGTGTAGCCATTGTGGGCTAATGTGACAAAGACCATATTTACATCCCCGTGCTCAGCCAGTACCTTCTAGCCAACACTAACATGCAAAGCTATGACAATGCAAGGAATGTTTACATGGGAATATTTCAATAACAAAAACATTCCCGTCGGCCGAGGAATAGATGACCTGCACCTGGTTTGAATGTGATTTCTAAGACAGTAGTTCAATTGTATTTTTTGGCAACACTTTACATTAAGGTTAACTACCATATAACTACATAAGAATACCTATAGTAACATGTAACTTGTAGTTACATAAGAACTGCTACTTGTATTTAGTCACACTTGATTATGGTTCAGTGGTACAAACGACAACACAAATGAAACATGGTATTGGGAAGGTTGGGCTTTCCAGGCGTAAGTAGATGTTAACATTGATCTTGTTCGGGCGACACAACGTTCAACTGCCCCTCTTTTCAACATCTACTCCCCCCCCATGATGGGCCTTCTTACACATATAAAAAAACGTATACCGCTAACACATAACACCATGTAATGACATAGCAATTGTAATGTGTCCACAACGTTTTTACTGAAGGTATACCCATGTTGTTACATAATAGTTGATGCAACCTTAATGTGAGGATATTCATGATATGGCATTATAACCCCGATTCTCTTTGTTTACTGAACGGCACGTTGACCCCCCCCCATCATCAGACCAGTATTGAAACTTTAAGTAGCCTGTTGATTGTAATTCCTAAACTATAGCTAGTCAGTTAATGATTCACGAGTCAGTTGGTGGGTTAACCAGTTAGTAACAGGATTTTATGGCCAGTTAGTGTCGATGTTGGGAGTGAAAGCAGCCTGAAAGAAAGTTAACAAGGCAAACACAGAGCCTTCAAATGTAATCTTTATCCTCAACACGCTTTAAAACATACCTTGTTTTAAAACCTATAGCTTCAACATGACTGTTGGTAGAAGATTTGAATGCCGTCTGAAACCCTAAACAATCCCTGATTAGTGAAATTCCTTTTCCTTTTAGTCCACTACCATGCTTGCCCCCATTCTATCCCCCCAACCGGACTAGCCCCAGCCGTGCTAGCCCCAGCCGTGCTAGCCCCAGCCGTGCTAGCCCCAGCCATGCTAGCCCCAGCCGTGCTAGCCCCAGCCATGCTAGCCCCAGCCGTGCTAGCCCCAGCCATGCTAGCCCCAGCCGTGCTAGCCCCAGCCATGCTAGCCCCAACCATGCTAGCCCCATGCTAGAGATAGGTATAGCTCGGAAGCAGAGCATCTGACTGCAGAGCCCCCCAGCACCTGGATCCCAGACCTACGGCCAGAACAGCGAGCCATACCTGATTGGTGGTTTCGGTGATGGCCACCAGCAGCTTCTCCACGGCCGCCTGGAGGCGGGCGCTAATATTCATGAGGTACTCCTCATTCTGAAGCTCCGCCCCCTGCATCAGGCTGTCGGACGCCTCCAGACCCTCGTCCGTCTCACCGGACCACACGCTCACGTCGTCCGCCCCGGTCTCGCTGCCGTAACGACTCTCCGTGGAGATGTCTGCTGTCAGTCGAGACAAGGTAAGACAGTGTCAAACCTCCAAACTGAATGATAATGATGAATGATAATGATGAATGATTGAGGTACATTGGTTGACAATTCATATGCAAAACTCTACAAGAGAGATGATGCTTTACAAATGGTCATGTTTCAAACCACGAACGTCAACTTCATCCTCATTAAAAAGACTCCAGTTCAACTACATCATTGTGGCCAAAGGGGAAATGAAATTGTAGTGACTGGTAGTGTCACCCAAGACACAAACACATCTATCAGCATGAAGACACACTAGGACGAGACAGGCACCACGCTTCTGAATGCCAGCTGTGTTTTGTCTGATAATCCACAATCGCTTTTTTCATCTCACAAGGGCAACACAAATCCTCTTTTAACCCCTCCTCCTCTATCTGCTCTAGTCTAATTCCTCTCCAAATCTGTTTCTCTCTTTCCAACTGTTTAGAAAAAACACTGAAAAAAAACAAAACATAAAAAAACACTAACATTTGCAAAGACAAAAAAAAACAGATAAATTGGAAAGGTGAAAAAGTCGAGCAGCTAACTCACTCAGCCATCAAACTCAATCTTAATAATGAACTTAATGATTCAGAAAGGCAGTCGTGTGTGTGTAAGTGAGTGTGTTGGCATGTGCGTATGTACATCATACACAACTGCAAGCTGTTGTGTGCGTCTGCGTGTGTGTTTGCACCTGGTGGTGTGTGTGGAAGGCTGACAGATATTTACTTGAGGGTAGATGTTCTCACATGACGGGTTGGTTTTAACACACAAACCAAACGAAAAACTAGGATGTCAAATGACTTGGCTTGAGTCGGCAGGGCGTCTAACCCTGAAACACACAACTCAAATAAGGAGCCCTCCACCTCTTAGACACACATGGAGGATCAGATGACACTTGTAAAGTAAAGCTGTCCTGAGTAGTGTCCAGGGCAAGGAGAGGTCCAGGGAGGGACTGTCAGTTTGAATCTAAAGTAGGTCTCTCTGAGCAAGGGTACTTTTTGGGCTGCAGCTTGCTAAATTAGAACCTAGAGTGACAGCTGGATTCCAAAGATCACAACCGATATCGATGATCCGATTAAATTATATTAAGATTATCGTCTCATGTTATTATATTCAGATTATATTATATTCCGATTATTGGCAAATGTAATTATATTCAGATTTCGATTAGATAATATTATATTCAGATTTTTAACTAATTCAATTATATTCAAATTCAGATTATTAGCAGATGGTATCAGACTGAGATTCAGATTATTCAATCAGCAGACAATAGACATGCTTCTACACGTGACGGTTCGATTCGCCAGACACAAAGTCATTTCTTCTGGAGGTTATGATGCGTGTTTGGTGGGAACTTGACTTTCAGTCTTTTGTCACAGAGCCAAGAAACTCCTGTTCTGTCATAGCCCAACATTTACATGTAGTCATTAAGCAGACTTACAGTAAGTACAGGGACATTCCCCCTGAGGCAAATGAGTGAAGTGCCTTGCCCAAGGACACAACATCAATTGCATGGCCAGGAATCGAACCGGCAACCTTCTGATTAATAGCCCGATTCCCTAACCGCTCAGCCATCTGACTCCCTAAGGACTTACAGCAGCAACCTTCTCATTGTTCCACTTAGACCAGTGGTTCTCAACCCTGTCCTCAGGGACCCCCTGTCCTGCATGTTTTAGATGTTTTCCTGCTCCAACACACCTAATTTGAATACATGGCTCGTTATCTAGCTCTGTAGAAGCCTGGTAACGAACATGCATTTGAATCAGGTGTGTTGGAGCCAAGTTGAAACTAAAACATGCAGGACAGGGGGTCCCTGAGGACCAGGGTTGAGAACCACTGCCTTAGACTGTTAGCATAGCGTTCACATAAATGTATCAGACATGCTCTCAAGCATGCATCAAAAGCAAGATCACAGATCTATTTAGACTTGACCTCTCTCGGGCCTCTGTGGTGGAGGGTGCCGCCCCCTGGTGGAGGTTTCCAGCAGTCCCTCCACGTGGCGCCCGATGGTCTCTTCAGCCGCCGCCGTCGTCTTCAGCACGTCGCGCAGCACCTGGCGGAGGCTCGCGTTGGCCTTCCGCAGGAGGTTCCTGGAGAAGGGAGAGAAGAAGAGAGAGGGATGGGGGGGTAAACAAACACTGTACCTCTGCTGCCGGTTCAATTCCCGGCCGTGCAAAAGTACGTTGTGTCCTTGGGCAAGACACTTCACCCTACTTGCTTCGGGAAGAATGTCCCTGTACTTACTGTAAGTCACTCTGGATAGGAGCGTCTACTACATGACTAAATGTAAATGTGCTGTACCTCTCAGTCTCTCCCTCCCTCTCAGTCTCTCCCTCCCTCTCAGTCTCTCCCTCCCTCTCAGTCTCTCCCTCCCTCTCTGTCTCTCCCTCCCTCTCAGTCTCTCCCTCCCTCTCTGTCTCTCCCTCCCTCTCTGTCTCTCCCTCCCTCTCTGTCTCTCCCTCCCTCTCTGTCTCTCCCTCCCTCTCTGTCTCTCCCTCCCTCTCTGTCTCTCCCTCCCTCTCTGTCTCTCCCTCCCTCTCTGTCTCTCCCTCCCTCTCTGTCTCTCCCTCCCTCTCAGTCTCTCCCTCCCTCTCTGTCTCTCCCTCCCTCTCTGTCTCTTCCTCCCTCTCTGTCTCTCCCTCCCTCTCAGTCTCTCCCTCCCTCTCAGTCTCTCCCTCCCTCTCAGTCTCTCTCCCCCACTCTGTCTCTCCCCCACTCTGTCTCTCCCCCACTCTGTCTCTCCCCCACTCTGTGTCTCTCCCTCCCTCTCTGTCTCTCCCTCCCTCTCTGTCTCTCCCTCCCTCTCTGTCTCTCCCTCCCTCTCTGTCTCTCCCCCACTCTGTCTCTCCCCCACTCTGTCTCTCCCTCCCTCTCAGTCTCTCCCTCCCTCTCAGTCTCTCCCTCCCTCTCTGTCTCTCCCCCACTCTGTCTCTCCCCCACTCTGTCTCTCCCTCCCTCTCTGTCTCTCCCTCCCTCTCAGTCTCTCCCTCCCTCTCAGTCCCCCCCCCCATCTGTAAGTCTCCCCCCTCTCTCAAGTCTCTCCCCCTCCCCCTCTCTCAGTCTCCCCCCTTTGGCACCTCTATCTTTCTTCCCTTCACCTCTCTATCCCTCCCCTCTCTCAGTCTCACAAGGTTAGTAGGACACATTGAAAATACATTTGGTTTGTTCATGTGGGTGGGTTTGATACAGGTGGCTGATAAATGCACTTTTAAAGGAGCTGTACGTAACTGTACGTAGTTACTTGAAAGGTTTGAGAGAGGGACAAAAGCTGCCCCTGGCAACAGTGCCCTTGTTTGACTTTTTAACCATCTCAAATGAAACTAAATGGTTTCTATTGTGTTCAGTGTTGTTCATGTTATGCTTGACTAAAAATGAAATATAAATAGTTTGAAGATTAACAGACAGGATAATCCAACATGTCAAGAACTACAACCTAAAAAACATGAATAATTTACAGTAACAGAAGCTCTTCAGACAAAAATGATAAACTCAGCAAAAGTGCCTCAACTTATACTCCTGCCGCATCAAACAAGACCGATAGACTTAATAAACTAAATAAAGAATAATAATAAAGAAATAAAAATAAATGTCTTTCTTAATAAAGAAAACTAAACAAATCTAAAACCCACCTCTCAGTAGTGATGACATCAGAGCAGCTTGACTCTCCACCATCGTGTGACCGACCCCCCAGAGCCCTCTTCTTCTTTCCCTCCTCTTCGTCTCCCTCTTCTTCCTCTCCTCTCTTCTGTAACAGACGTACCGGCAGGAGAGAGAAGACAGACAGCAGTCCTGTCATCGTGGCCAAAGACACAAACTCTCCTTTGCTCGGTTCAGAACTCCTGACAGCATCAGAGGGACTCTAAGACACCAGACAATTCAGATGAGGACGAAACTATCTCAGCGCTTTCTCTCTCTCTCTCACACACACACTCTCTCTCTCACACACACTCTCTCTTTCACACACGCACTCTCTCTCTCAAATAAACACACACAGACACAGGAGGCGTCTGAAGGGAAAACACTAGTATCTTTGTGCTGCTATGGCAACAGGTGCACCTGAGTGAATGGACAGAAGAAGTTGGCTCCCCCTTCTGGCAAAGATGGGGAACTGACGCTCTGCAATTGGGATAACTGACTTGTTTAGGAATGAGAAAACGATATTGTATGGACTTAACCGTCACATATATCTATATATAGATATATATAGATATATATCTATATATAGACATATATACAGTATATGCATACATTATACCGCACAGCACCTGCCTTCTTTGACAACATTAAAACCGAATCAAACAAATTGCACTTGGAGAACTTTCTAAAGAACGTCTCAGCCCTAACTTCTACAAATGCCTTTTAGGCGCGTGTTGGGTCAAGTCTCGTCACGTCAAGAACATTAGACACGGCAGCCACGGCTTCCATGCGAGGAATGCTTAATCATGCAGTAAACGTGTAGTGAAAAGCCAGGGCCCTATTAGAAAGTACTTCTCTGAGTGTGTGTGTGTGTGTTTGTGTGAAAGAAGGAGAGAGGGAGGGAGTTATCACGTCCATACATTGAAAAATTATGGAAAAAGGTTTAACAAAAGAAAGAATACCTGTTCCTAAATGGTGGCATTTGTTTATCGTTTCTGTTCAGCTCTGCCTCTCACTCACCTGTTCATCTCTCCCTCCAGAACGTTCCACCTGCTCCATCAGTCTGTGAAGCTCCTCTTCCTCCTCTTCCTCCTCCTCCTCAGACTGGGTCTGCACGGCGGAGGAGGTCAGTCCCGCTCTCCTAGCCATGCGGGACAGCTCGCTCTGCTGGGCAAACTCCACGGACATCTGAACTATGACCTGCCGAAGAAACAACCAGATCTTTTTGTGTTTCTTTCGAAACCGTGACATGGGTATACCACGTCCAATCACAATTAACGGAGAATGGAAATTAGTGTTCTTAGTTATTGGAATCTTTACTAGCATCTGTAGTTGATGGAACATGGACTGGTATCCGTAATAAAGAGAATCAGAGGAGGTATATTTTTTCACTTTACCAACCCACCCTCACTACTAAGTCACTCCACACTTAGTCATGCACCACACAGCAGTGCCTAAAGAGACCGTTTCCTTTCAATGAACCCTGCAGTGGTCTTTGCATCACTTGTGCTGTTGTCTTATTTTTAGACGTTCTGAATTGTGCCTAAGGAAAGTGCTGGCACTTTAAAACACACAAGCCCCACATGAAAATATCAGCAGCATCCAGTTCTGGGTACTCCTTCAGGATATGTGGCGTAACATAACTTGTTATTCCAAACAAATTCCACAGGGAGAAAAAATATTCTTTTGGTTGAGTTCAAATGGTAAACATTTTACCATCTGTTACCTGGCTGGCTAGCCATTCCTGCAACCTCTACATAAGAACAACTACCACGGACAACAGTCACCATAGAAACACCAGTCTCAGAAGTCAGCGCTGGAGACTAGCATCCCCCCGCACCCCCCCCCCAAACACACGCATGACTCAAACACAGACGCCCGCAGCTGTAGTCAGAGTGTTACCTTGGCGATCTCCTCCTCCACCCTCTCCTGGTGGCGTCTCTCCTCGCCGTTGACCCGCTCCCCCTCGTCTCCCGCTCCCGTCCTCCCTCCCTGCTCCCTCTCCAGGCTCAGCCTCTGGATCTCTGCGCTGTGCTGCTCCCTGAGAGCAGACACCTCCTGCGTGTACTTGTGGTAGAGCGCTCTCCTCATAGACTGCAGCTGAGCCGTCAGATCCGCGGACCTGGCCGGCCAGGCCAGCCCCTCGCCCGGGCTGCCCTCCTCCTCCTCCTCCTGGTGCTCCTCCTCCTCCAGCAACTAGATGTGAGGGAGGGAGGAGAGACGGAGGGAGGGAGGTAGAGAGGAGGGGACAGAAAAAGATAGACAGAGAAAGACGGGTAAGGAGAGATTGTGTTGAAAGAGGGAAAGTGATAGAAGAAAGTGGTTAGAGGATAAGGGGAAGTCCAGACCAGACAGAGGAAAGTAAATGAAAAAAGGAATCACGAGAGAGAGACAGTGTCAGTGCATTCAGCCATGAATTTCCATAGAGTCTTTTCACAGACCATGAATCCCCCCCACCCCCCCTGACCTCCCCTGCCACAGACAGATCCACTGATTCTCCTCTCTGCCCCGAGGCCTGACGCCCTGATAAACAGATGCCGTGCCCCACAGAGCTACATCGTCAACAGACAGGCTCTCCCTCTCTCCCTCTACCCCTCCGTACTGGTCTGTTTGTTGTTGTTATTTTTTCTCACTCCATCCCTCAGCTTCATCCATCCTTTACTGTTCAGGCATGTTAACCCTGTGTGTCTCACCCTCTCTCTCCCTCTCTCACTCTCTCTCTGTCTCGTTCTATCTCCGTTCCTCGCGTGCTCGCTTGTCGGGTCGGTTGTGGATGTGAGAGACCTGGTCTAACATCACTTGGTTTAGAGGGCGAGAGGAATGGATAAGAGAGAGAGAGAGGGGGAGAAAGAGGGTGATGGAAAAGACAGTGACAGTGAGAGAGAGGGATGGATCGGTCCCCTCACGCGGACGCAATCGTCCTTTCATGCAGTTAAAAAGTGGAGTAGCGAACCACCGTCCCCCACGCTACACCCCATCTTACGTAACCACGACGACTCGACTCTTACCGTCGGTAAAATATACATTGGAAACGACTCCTCGGCCACCAAAGGATCTAGGGCAGGTTTTAGCCAAAGGCTGCTCCCCCGCTCCCCCCCTCCCTGCATGGGATGGGGGTGTTTGTGCAGTATGTGTGCATGTATGTGTGTGTGAGCGAGAGTGCGAGGGTGTTTGTGTCTGTGTGAGAGTGTGTGTGCATTTATGTTTGTGTAAGAGTGTGTGTATGATACAACTACATGCTCTTATGGTTCTTCCCTTTGGGACTTGTTTATGTTTGTGTAAGAGTGTGTGTATGATACAACTACATGCTCTTATGGTTCTTCCCTTTGGGACTTATTTAGTTTTCACAATGTATGCTTCATGTTTTGGCTACCCGCAATGTTTGGGGCTATCTCGTTGTTATGAGCAGTGACCTATGCACTTTTGTAGAGCTCTCTTTTGGAAGTCGCTTTGGATAAAAGCATCTGCTAAATGCATAAATGTAATGATCCAGCATCTAAACACCAACCTTTAGTTCTTTCTCCTCCTGCTCCCTCTGAGATGTGATCTGGGGCACACTGGTCAGGCTGAAAGGAAAAATGAATGATCAACTATGCAGGAAAGTATTTAAAGTAGACACACTGTCTGTCCATTATCCAATATCAAATGCCTGTCATGAGGTAAAATAAAAGACACAGCATGGTTAATATCATATTGGTCAGTATCAACAGTGAATTGAATCTAACTTAAGTCCAGAAGGTTTCAGAAAACTGAAAAAGGAAAGATCTGTCTGAATCTTCCATCTACAAGACCACGATACACAGGCAGTGGATAAAAGAATGCTACAGGTTCCAACCAGCAGGGGGCGATATCCTCTTTTAAATGTTTACCGTTTAACGTTTCAGTCAGGCCTCCCTATTTAAAGAAGGAAAACACCCCACCATTATGATTTAATCATGATATTATATTTTTCTATAGCACTACACTTCTCTCTTCCATCTCCTATGACCTGCCCCACCCCTCCAGGACACAGCCCCACAACCCGAGGCCGCCCAGTATGTCAGAATCAAGCGGACCTGGTTCATGCAGGGTGACGCGAGACATAACGCCTCATTAGCAGCGCATCACGCAGTAGGGGCACACCTTCTTAGCAGGGCGGGCTATTTAATCAGGATATCGCTGCACTCTGCTTTGCGAGTGCCACACAGGATGTTCTGTTTAATCTGCTGCCTCCGCCTCCCTGGCCTCCACCTTTGGTTCTGTGTCTCCTGTTCAAGGGGAATGTGTCGCTGCTCTCTGCTCAGAGGTCGAGACGGTGTCTCTGTTGGGTGCGGCAGGGAGCCGATGCAAGCAGAACCACAATGCCAAATCAAGTGGTACAATGATGTGTTGTACCGAGTGAAATAAAGTATCAAGTAAATATTATACTGAGTCTTCCTGCCTGAACCAGCACTGCAGAGTCATGTCGAATCTCTGAAACACACCGTTGTGGGTTAGTGGGTTAATGAGTCCTGGGTAACATCCTTAACCACCCTGTGAATGTTTAATACGCAGGGATTGTTTGAGAAAGGAGTCCCCGTGACGTTTTTGTCTATGGAGTCTCAGGAGGAAAACAAACGTTTCTGTCGTATTAAGATGTACTGCTATCGGAACTGACTGGTGGTATCTAAGCTTGTTAAGTCAGAGAACTCTCATTGCAATATCCATTACATATTTTAATAAATCATGCAATTCATTAGCTCTAAATGATGAGACGAGAAACTCAAGACAGCGAGGGAGGCTTAGTGGGAGAGGCCGAGAGAGAGGAGAGAGAAAGTACAGCATCAAAATTCTTCCTTCAAGTGAGCCTTGATGCTGCAGGATACCAAGATAAGGTTCCCCCAATGGAAGGCGTCCCTAGGCAGCATCTGCCTGCCTCTAAGGTTTCAGCTACCGGATCCCCCTGGGCCCCATCTCTAGACCCCTCACAGCTGCCACAGCTTGCTGGGAGCTCGGGGAACCTCACCAGAGGGTTTAGACAAGGGGTCTCCAAGCCCGTTTGTGGAAAGCTACCTGCCTGTAGGTTCTTGCTTCTACCTTAGCACACCTGATTCAAATAATTAGCCTTTTGATCCGGCAGGTATCTCTCCAGGAACAGGGTTGGAGACCCTTGTTTTAGACACTATCCAATTCAGAGAAGGGGAAGGTCGAGGAGATGGACGTTGAACTTCCTAAAACACTTGATTATCTGAGCTCGGACTGTCCTGGGATTAGGGTTACCTGATCTGGGCCTGGGATTAGGATTACCTGATCTGGGCCTGGGATTAGGATGATCTGAGTTGAGACGGGTTTGGGATCAGGATTACCTGATCTGGGCCGCGGATTAGGATTACCTGATCTGGGTGCTGGGCTCCTCCTGCAGGCGCTGTCGCAGTACTATGAGCTCTGTGGCGTGTCGCCGCTCGCTCTCCTCCGCCTGCTGTCGGTGGGAGGACCGGAGACGCTCCACCTCCTGCTGGTGCCTCTCCTCCAGCTCGGCCCGCTGCCTCTGCAGCTCCACCTCCAGTCCGCCCGGTGTGGCGGGGGGTGCCAGGGGCAGCTCAGGGGCGCCTGGAAGGGGTAGACGGGAGGTTGAGTTGATGGGAGGGGGAGGGGGGGGTAGAGGAGCAGGTGGATAGGAGTAGAGGGGAGCGCAGGTGAGAGGAGGGGGGGGGGTAGAGGAGCAGGTGGATAGAAGTAGAGGGGAGCGCAAGTGAGAGGAGGGGGTAGAAGGGAGGGCAGGTGAGTGAGTGGAGGGGAGGGAGGTAGAGGCACAGGTGGAGCGGGGTAGATTGGTAATTAGTTGAGAAGAGGGGAGGTGCAGGGGGGGAAGATGGGTGAGTGGAGTGGAGGGGAGATAACCCGATCCCACCACAACCCTAATACACATTTACATTTCTGAAACGCCTACTCTAAACCTGCCACACGATCACACAAACACACAAAAACAAACCACACTCACCGGTGCCCCTGTGTTCCTCCAGGCGGGCCTGCCCCTGCCCCTGAACCAGGATGTGTGAGTGGGTGGCCGCCTGCTCTCGAAGCAGCTCCAGCTGGGCAGCGTGGATCTGAGACAGGCTGATGCGCTGGGCCTCCAGCTGCAGCTTACACTCCGTCTGAGAAGTCAGGTCAAGTAGGACTTTACTTTATACCCAAAGGGGATATATGTTGTGTGGTAGAAAAAAATCTATAAATATTAAACGAGGCACAATATCACAATACACTCATCATCTAAAGAGAAGTCAAAACAGAAGTATGAATCTGATGATGAAACGAGAACACAGCAGGGATGCAAAGGTGCAGTGGTTAATGTCCGCAAAATTGATCAATCAAATCAAATCTTTTTTTTCCCCTCTCCCATGTACTAAGTCACATCCCGCCTGCATTTAGATTTCGGTCTGGTTGAGTTAATCACCACTAGTTGATGAATTTGCCAAACATTTTTGGTTGAACTGCCTTAGGTTTAACTCCTTTTGCCTTTGGTTGAACTCTTTTTGTATAGTTGGTTCACATATTTAAGTTTCAATATTCCTATATGTTTAATGTAAGCACCTCCCTGCCAAAGTAAATTCCTTGTTTGTGCAAATATTCATGGTGAATAAAATCCCTTCTGATTCTGATTAATCGGAAGTCGGATGAGTGTTCCTTTGAGGACAGACAGAAAGAGAAATGTGTGTTCAGCATAATGGCCACGGTATTCTGACCAGCCATGGGTCTTTGTGAAACATCCATCTCCTTTATCGCTAAGGGGGCGTGTGAATGGGTTTGCTTCCGCTCTCGAGGCGTGCATAGGTGCATCGCTGCCTTGAATGGGCATGTTGTCTTGGAGTTGTTTCGAGGATGCGGATGGATGGAACACCTGCATTAGCATAACATGAGAGGGTTCAGCAGCATCTGTTCCACCGACACAACACAAAGGATGTCCATTGTAAGCTCTTGCCTCTCTCTCTCTCTACCTCTCTCTTCAGTTCTCTCCATCCTGTTCTCTCTGTACCCCTCTCTCCCCCTGTCATTCTCTACCTCTCTCCCTCCACTCATTAAACAATTCCCCTCTCGGGATCTACCTCCTTCCCTCTCCCCATTTCTCTGTCACTCTCTCCCTCTCACCCCTCTCTCCCCCCCTCTCATGAACATGTTGCAGCTGCACTTAAGCAACATCACAACGTCCTTCCTTTTGAAATACTTTGTGCAAATCCCTCATCGAGCCCCAGCACATCCTGAAAATAATATCAGACGCTCCCAGGGCCTATTTGTGTGTGACGCATTAAAGTAGCGTTAGTGCGAGACCCCTGTGACCCACGCTGTCACAGCGGCTCCGACGCCCGCCGTTCGGGGCTGGAATCGAACCCCTACCCTTCACACGGATCCCCATAAAAAAAGAAAAATAAAGAAAAATCGTTTTTCTTTAGTCAACCCACGCCGGAACTACTACTGTATTCCTTTAGCTCCCAACAGCCCAGTGTGGAGCCCCAACAGGCTCATGTATCGACCTTTGAACCCTGGCTGTAGCTGTTTGAAGCATCAAAGTGACTCAGAGCTACAAAAGCATGGCGGATGTGAGCTCTGTTGACATTTACATGCTCCGTAGACTCCATCCCCGCCTCTTGTTGCTGGGCTACAGCGTCGGGCACTGGCTCCACCCCTCTGCTCCTCTGCTCCTAGGGGAAGAGACGAAACAAACGTACCACAACTCATGAGCGAATCTGTCGATTTTTTCTGACAAACTGCGGGAAGATTTATGAAATGACTACAGGTGGTGCTGTATTGCATTTTGTTGTGAAGAACTTTGTGATTTTTTTTATCTGTGAGAGGTGCCATACAAATCAATTTTACTTAACTTACTTTGCTTACAAATTCACACCAATAAATTCAGCTGGAATAACAGTAGTGCATGTGATCTACTATAGCCACTGTGATGCTGGTATATTTAAGCTGTTTGGTTGTAGAAACCTGTTGCTTGCACTGATCATGAAGGTGTTGAGTAGCACCTTATCAAGTCCTTCCAATGAAAGACAGGCAGACGGATAGAGTGTGTTTAGAGTCTGAGAAGCAGCCTTGTCGCACAGGTGAGATTCACACGGACGGATGTGACAAAATGGCTTCTCACCTCTGACCATCACTTTCTCCCCTGGAGAACAGAGAGAAACTACAACGCCTGTTTTTCTTAGTAAAAGCCGAGTTTACACGGCCAGATAGATGGATGTACTCGACGAGAGAAAATTCTCTCAGGCATTTTTATAATTTATTTGACATTTTTTAGCTTTGAAGATAAGGGTCTGAACTTGTAGTTATAAAGATTTCATTTGGGCTTGACATAGGGAAACTTGCACTGTCGTGCACATGAAGAGGTATATCAAGTCAGTTCATCTGTCTGCTGTTTGTATCTTCTGCATGCGTGTTATTATCTCCAACTTGAGTCTCTCACAAACACAGTGTCTCATAAACACAGTCTCTCATAAATACAGTCTCTCATAAACACTATCTCTCATAATCTCCCAATGGTTTGTCTGATAGGAAGATACAAAGCCTCTTTTTTTTCATGTATATAACTGTAACGCATATAAACCCTTACACAAGTGTTTCTGAAAATGTCATATTTTCCATTTTGTTTTTAAAAACAAAACCCAATTTTTCGCCCGGGTATTAATTATACTTTTCTGAGTATCCTGTGTAGTTAAACCGATATCATATTAAGCGTGACATTTTGACAGCAGCAATTAGTTTTCGGTGTAATTTCAATCACAATACAACCATTTTAACAAGCTCAATACAACGTATAATTCCATGAGTCCCATAAAAAAAGGCAAGGCACAAGGTAGCGGGGGCTGTCAGCTGCAAC
The DNA here is from genome assembly GCF_021917145.1 of Hypomesus transpacificus. Lineage (NCBI taxonomy): Eukaryota > Metazoa > Chordata > Actinopteri > Osmeriformes > Osmeridae > Hypomesus > Hypomesus transpacificus. Next base: position 9,535,410 of record NC_061063.1, read on the forward strand.
TACAGCGGCAGAAGCCAGTAAAGTCCCTACCTGTTTCTCGACGTCGTTGTCGTGGCAGCCATCTGCGACGTCTCTGACCCTCTGCAGCGAACGCGTCTCATCCAGGCTCTCCATCTGAGCTGGCGTCTCCCGCTCTGCAGCGCTTCCAGCTTGTTCTCCCTCGCACACACCAGCCCCCTCCTCCTCCTCCGCCTCCTCCTCCTCCTTTCTCTCGGCTTTCTCTCCCGCTTGGGCTGAGCCGTGGCGATCCTGCTTCCCCCTCTGCCGTCTCCTGCGCCTGTTTGACCCCGGGGGCTTCGACGAGGGGTCGCGTTCGGCAGGTCCTTCCCTCGTCTTCTGGACTTTCGCCTCCACCGCCGTCGCCGGCTTTGAGGCTCCCACTTGGCCCTGGAGCTCGCGGGCAGACCGGAGGCGGTCGCGCTCCTTTTCGGCTTTCTGTAACGAGGATCGCAGCCCCTCCACCTGGTCACGGAGGGAGGTAATCTGGAGGTGGTGATCCTGGACGGAGCAAGCCGGAGACTGCGCTGCCTTCCGTAGCTCGGAGCTCTCACTCTGAGCAGCTCTCGACGCCTGTCTGTCCATTTTTAATTCGCTCTCCTTTTTCTTTGAGGTCTCTCGCTCTCTTTTCAGTTCCCTCTCCAGGTTTTCGTTTCGGGAGATGACCTCCTTGTTCTCCGTCTTGACCTGTGTCAGCTCTGCCTCTAGCTGCTCTGCCTCTCTCTGTGTAACAGACAGACTCTCAGTAACCTCAGATAGCCTGGAGGTCAGGTTGTCCTTCTCTCTCAGGGCAACCTCTAGCTTCTCCATCACTTCAGTGGCATCTTTCTCCGTAAGTGCCGAGTCCCTTGCGGAGATGTGTTCCACTTCACGGCGCTCTTTAACCTCCAAATTTCGTGACTCGAGGCTTTGGATTTTTGCTTCGAACTCGAGTGTCTCTTTTAGTCGAATTTTTTCCATCTGTGCCTTCACCTCAATCAGGCAAGAGTACTCTTCCTTCAGCTCCTGATAGTTAACTTCAAAGTTTTTTTCAGCGAAAGAGAAAGTATTCTTCTGTTTTTCGACCTCCCCTCTGAGCTCAACGACCTGTTGCTGCATTTGTTTGTTTTCTGCCGTAAGGGACTTAATTGTTTTATTTTGCGATTCCACCTCCTCTTTTAAGGCTTCGTTGTTCCGTCTCAAAATCATCTTTTCGGATTCCTGCTCTTTCCATTTTTCACCCCAGCGTGTTTCCTTCTCTTTGCTTTGGTTTTCTAGCAGTTCGTAGTTCTTTAGCACCTTCTGGACCTCCCTCTCCAAACGAACTCGTTCCTCTCCTCCCTTTCTCAGCTCCTCCACCTCCACCTGCAGCTCCCTCTGTTGATCCAGAAGCTCGTCGGCTCTGGAGCTATGCAGAGCGAGTTTCAAGTCCTCTTTCAGCGCCACGATCTGGTGCATCAGCTCGTCCCTCTCCGCGGCAGACACCGCACGCTCCCCCTCCATCGAGCGCAGCCTGTTCTCGTAGCCGCTGCGCGTCAGCTCCGACGCCCGCTCGTGCTTGACGGCCGCCTCGTTCAGAAGGTTCTCCGCGTTGAGGTGACTCTCTCTCTGGAGGTCCTCCCTCAGGAGGGTGAGCTCCTCCTCGTGGCTGAAGAGGAGCTGCGTCCTCAGCCTGTCCAGCTCAGCCTCCTGAGACTGGGCCATGCGATCCAGCACTGCGTCCTTCTCCCGCTCCATCATCTCCAGTTTGATCTTGTAATTCGTTGTCTCCGATTCGTGCTTCGCTTCCGCTTCCTCGGACGCCTCTCCGGCGGCGACCAGCTGCGCCTTCAGCCCCTCGATGGTTTCCCGGAGTCTCCTCAGCTCGCCGTTGAGTTTCTCCTGCGAGGCGGCGCTCAGGGACTCTTGCTCCGCCCTGGACGAGCGCAGGTCCCTGAGCAGGTCCCTAACCTGGCCCTGGAGGTGGAGTTTATCCTGGGCAACCTGGTTAAGCTCGTGGCTGTCTCTCTCCTGCAGCGACCGGGCCTCTTGAAGCCTCTCCTGGAGCTCCGCGATCCTGTCGTCCAGCTCGGCCACCGCCTCGGGGCTCGGACCGGGGACGGGAGCGGCCTGTCGGGACATCAGCGTCTCCATCTCTGCGCGATGCTGCTCCGTCAGGCGGTCGATCTGCGCTGAGTGCTGCGAGCGAAGCTCTTGCTTCATCTGGACGATCTGCTGGCCGTACATCTCATCCAGCTCGGCACGGAGATGTTCCAGCTTCCGGGAGGAGGCCTCCTCCGTCCTCTGGAGAGCCTCGCTGTCAGACAGGCTCCCCTGGTGGTATCGCTTCTGGAGGTTCTCCACCGTCCCCATCAGCTGCTGGATCTCACCAGACGACATCCGCTCCTTCTGTCTGGAGCTCGACAGCTCAGCCTTGCAGCTTTCCAGCTCCACCTTGGAGCTGTCCAATTGTGTTTTGTAGCTTTCCAACTCCACCTTGGAGCTGTCCAATTGAGTTTTGTAGCTTTCCAGCTCCACCTTGGAGCTGTCCAATTGTGTTTTGTAACTTTCCAACTCAACCTTGGAGCTGTCCAATTGAGTTTCGTAGCTTTCCAACTCCACCTTGGAGCTGTCCAATTGTGTTTTGTAGCTTTCCAACTCCATCTTGGAGCTGTCCAATTGTGTTTTGTAGCTTTCCAGTTCCACCTTGGAGCTGTCCAATTGAGCCTTGCAGCTTTCCAGCTCTTGGGATTTTACAGTCATGTGCTGTCTGAGGTCATTCAGTTGTGTTTCCGAGACCGTCACTTCTCGTCTGAGCTGGGCCAGTAAGTGATCACTTTCAGACATGCCTTTTTCTCGCTCGGCAATCAGCAGGTCTTTCTCTCGTAGCCTCTGTGCGTGCAATTCATCCTCCCTCCTTCTTACCAGCTCAAGTTCTTCCTTGAGATTTGCCAGTGTATGCTTATACCCTGTAATTATTGCAGTTTGTTCAGAAATCATCAAGTCTTTTTCATTCGCCCTTTGGGTAAACGATTCCTGCCCGCAGCCCGCAAGCACTAGCTCTTCTTTAAGCTGGGCAAGGGCACGCTCGTGTCCCAACATCATTATTTCTTGTTCAGCAATCAGCAGGTCTTTTTCATTTAGCTTTTGTGCAAAAGATTCTTCTGTTCTCCTCTCAACCTACAAGAGAAACGTAGGCCTTAGAAAAACCAATACCGGACACATAACATCAATGCCTGATCAAAGTCTAAATAATTCTAAACAATACTATACAATGGGAAAATATGAAAGAAGATCTCAAATAATCTTGTGTGTCTGCACAGCTTCACCCACCATCTCGGCCTCGCTGAGGCGATGTTGGAGCTGACTGACCATCAGAAGCTGCTCCGCGCTTCTTTCCTCGTGACCTTTGACCTTGGCGGCCATGTCCTCCGCCTGCTGTTGGCAGAGGACTAGCTGCTGTCTGGCCTGCAGGAGGTCGGCAGCCGCGCTGCTGTGGCTACTGTTGCGTAATGTCTCTCCCGCCTGCAGCTGTCAATCAAAACCAGGTGATGGAAAGTTCAGTGGGAATCTGGGTTTGGGGATTTTTGGGGATTTACGTTTTTATTCATAAATATATAAATGTTTTTGTATATTTATATAATGGTCTGGGTGAATAATTATGATCAGATGTCTTGAGTTTATGGCCACACTTGGGATCCGTTTAAAGAAATGTGCTTGTGTGACTAAATTGCCTGCTGGGTTCCCCTTTTTAAAGTTGGAATGGAGGAAAGAGTGTGTGACAGGACATGACGGAACAAACCAACTAGAAAAAAAAAGGGGGGGGGGGGGTCCTACCTGCTGGAACTGTATCTGCAGTTTCTGGCTCTGCTCAGTCATCTCCAGGAACTCTCTCATGATCTCGTCCTTCTCCTCCCGAGCCTGCTGGAGATTGGCTGTAAGCTGGGTGATGATGCTGTCCCGCTGTTTCAGAGCCGCTTCAAAGTCCTGCAGCTGAGAAAGATGAAGGATTACTCTTTAAAGTCCCCATAAATGTTGTTGTTATAAGTCTTTATAAACCAAAAACACAAAATGACGACGCAGTTCACTCGTCGAGCTTTGTAGACCCTGCGAGATGTTTTTAAAACATACTGTACATTCGCCAGGAAAGACAAATATAGGTTTTATTACTCATCCTCGGTCTGGTGCCCTATGATGAGGTCAGAGGTTATAATCAATTCAAAGCTGAGGGATTATCAAGTATGTGCATTTATGTTAAGGCCAGTACAATTACATAATTCCAGGTCGGTTTGAAGGACACATGATAACTGATGCAAAGTGGATGGAGTGGATCCAAACACTGTTCTACAACATTGAGCCAAAACATGAAAAAAAAAACATAGAAGAGGTGGGTAAAATGCGACAAAGATTGACGTTTACATGAAGAAGAAGAAAAAAATATATGAGCTTTGTCACGAAAGGGCAGACGCTGAACTTACAGTTGACGACAGGTCCGTTCACCGTCGGCGCCACCTTTCTTTCACTATTACCTGCTGTACCCCTTCGCTCACTATTACCTGCTGTACCCCTTCGCTCACTATTACCTGCTGTACTCCTTCGAAAGCAGACCGGACCTCCTCCAGTTCTCCTCTCAGCTCCTCCACCGCCCGGCTTTTGGCTACCAGTTCATCCTCCATGTCCTGGACACGTCCTTCCTTCCCCTCCTTCTGCAGAGGGTCCACTTCCTCCTGGAGAACAGAGAAGGACAGCTGGCTAAGCCATCGTAAACAAGGCCTGCCCCTCCCTCCAGTGAACAGGGCAAAGAAAGCATCTCAGTGATCCCCTAGCAGACAATCAACACCGGACCGACAGAGAGAGTGACAGAGAGGCAGCTGTCGAGGAACATGATGCGACAAGTGGCCCGATAACTTCACCTATAGCAGATGTCTTGTTACTTTGAGACTCCATTATCCCTATCTGCTATATACAGTGGCACTAACAAGCCATCCATTTCTCTAGCTTTCCCATTTCCCTCCCCCTGGCTGCCCGCAAACACCATTACCTGTGCCATGGCAATTGAATAGCTCTTATACAACAGCCATCTCCCTCCCTCCCTCCTTTCTTCTATTCCCCCCTCCCCCCCCTCCCCCCCCTCCCCCCCCTCCCCCCCTCCCCCCCTCCCTCTCTCCCTCTCTCCCTCTCTCCCTCTCTCCCTCTCTCTCTCTCTCTCTCTCTCTCTCTCTCTCTCTCTCTCTCTCTCTCCCAACTTCAAGAATAATTTACAGCACTGAAATGTCACGCAGGCCTCATTCACCCCACCGTCCAATCAAATGACTCTCCATCCACCCTGTAAAATAGTGATTAGCTTAAGAGATGACCACCTCTGGGGTGGCGAAGGCCATAGACTCCCAAACATGCATAATTTTAATGAAGCACATACTGAAATCGCAGAAGCATAGAATAAAAGGCACTTGGTTAGTGAGTTAGCAGGGAATCTTGGTTATCTTGGCAGTACGTTCATTGTGTGCGGAGGAAACAGTACAGCATAGAAGGAGTGCAATGGAGCATTAAGTCATAGTTGACGAGCAAGACAGCGCAAGACTTGCTCATTGATCGTCTTTACTATACCCAGATAAACTCCGTGTAGGACTGCATTGGGATCTCAGTCGTCTCATGGCATCCGTTTACCTGTCAATTCACAATGCTACTGTTGAGTCTGTCATCTCAGTCCCATTACCAGGCTAATTATGATTGTGGTTACGCACAAAGTGAAGAACACAATTAAATCTGGTATTTGATTTACTCCTCGTCTTCGTCACACTGCATTGTAACGGCACTCTTCATTAATCCATTAAAATCACAGTGTGTGACAGGAAAGGCTTTTAATGTCAGCTCTGAGAAAAGGGAGAGGTGCAGGGGCTTTGACTTTATCGAGTTAAGAGAAATAGCTGTGATTGGGTAAACCAAGCGCCTGGCAACAAGCTAGTGGAGTCATGTGGTATTTTGTCAGAAGTGACCAGGGCCAAAATGCCTGGCATTAGAAATCATCCCTGGTTGAAGCACTTTAAATCTGATTAAATCCAATTCCTGAAACCCTATTCTTGGACATACATCTAGGTTAACCATAGACATTGACAAATTCATCAACTCTCCTTGTGGGGTATACTCAAACAGTGTTCCACGTGTTGCGGTTGTTGGGAAAATGGTTCTTGGTAAATGTAACCACCTACATTTCTACTCACCTCAGACGAATAGTCTTCTGCCGTGGTGGACACCTCACTCTCAGGCTGCAACGGAAATACAGTAACACTGTTAAGACTTCATCAGCACATCAATGGGACAATATGAAGAACAAAAGTCTACATGACATAAAAATACAATTAAAAAAAGATTAAGATATTGATCAAGAGAATGACATTTGTAGGACCAAAATCAAACATTGGTACAACTAAACTAAACAACTAAACAGTGCTGGAGAAAGATAATGTCCATATACATAGGAGACATAGTGCTACTTTCACACTGGTTGACTTATTCAGAGCAGATCTCTTCACTTGATTTGATTATGTTAAATTCAACAGCAAATGCATTCAGCAGAGCTTAAAGGACACAAGAATACTACAAAGTTGTGGTCATGGAGCTCAGAGTTATTCATTTATTTTGTATCGTTCTCAAACAAGGAACATATCTAGTGCTTTCCCCATCCCATGATTTATAAAAAAATAATAAAAGATGCTAAAAACGCCAGAATTTAACAGCGTAGCTACAAAACATAATTGATGCACCTTGAAACAAACTAAACCCAACAAGCTAAACCTGTGTCGTTATGAAACACCATCAGTCCCTCAATCTCTCTCCCACATGTGAACATTCTTTGCCCGTACGTCCACACATGCTAAAGATTCCCTGTTCTGTGTTAGCAACAAGTGTCTTAACTTGCATTGGTTGGTTGCTATACCAAAACAAACGGTTAGCACTACCACATAGTGTAGCATAAAACTCCTATGCCACCCCTTTCTCTCTCTCTCTCTCCCTTTCTCTCTCTCCCTTTCTGCCGCATATTCAAGTGCCTAAGAGAGGACACTTTGAAGCTCCGGTGTTTCCACAGCAACCCCTCTCTCTCTGAGGGGAGAAAGTTGCGTTGCTACTTGCAACATCTCCGTAGTAATTGAGGGCCTGGGCCAATTACACTTTTTTTTTTTGTCTCTTAAAAGAAATGTCATCTGTGTTAAATGATTTATAGACTATAATAGCAGAAATATGTGTATTTTTTTTTTGCAGATAGATTCGTCATTTCAAAACACATGGGTAGATTTCGTTTTTGAAGGGTCATTTTATGCCATATAAGGGAACAAACACCTGTTAAGATATTTTGGTTTTAAGAAAGACAAGATATCTTTCCATCACAGTTTGATGAAGATTGTGGAAAGTTTGTACAAAATAAACGAAATGTCTTACAATGAGTCAGTGCTTCCTTTCTGCATTAGCATGATTCTACAGCATGCTGTACATTACATAATATTCTCTATTAAAGTTGCATTATGTGAAATTATTAAACAAATTCAAGTATGAGAAACAGCGCCCCCAACTCTTGTCTGACTGTCCAAGCTGTCCTCCAGCTCATCTTTGATTGACAGTGGTTTTCATGAATTAAGCAAAGGAGGAAGTCCCGCCTCGCTGAAGGCGATTGGCTGGAATACGTTTGCAGCCACATAATTGTCTGGAAAGTAGTGGGCCGCTCGACAATAAGAAAGTACCATTCCACAGGAACTGAGCTGTCAGTGTTGCCAAACGACTCTGAGTGCCTCAAATTGTGCACAAAAGCTTTTTACTGAAAGAATCGGACAAATGGACAGTTAGCTTTGAGCCAACCTTTACTAAGACTTGATATAATTATATACTTCATCCATATGCAACTAGTCACAGTGGAGAATCATCATAATTACACAAACAAAGGACATTTGTGAGGAACAAAAAGCCCAAACATATAAATATATATATCAATCTGCCTCTTTATTTTCTAACTCTAGTTTGTCTGTAATCTGACGAAAGCTCGCAAGGTCGCGAAACCCTCCAACACAGACTGAGGTATCTCGACCTGTTTAAAAAAGGCGATTGTCTGTTGCCATGGCAACCCTTTTTATTCATTTTTTTCTTCCAGCGCCATAGCCTATGTGGTAGTGGTGGCGTCGGTTCGGGGGGGGGGGGGGGGGGGGGGGGGGGGGGGGGTGGGGGGGTGGAGTTGTGGATAACAGAAAACCGATCAACGCTGCCCATGACACAAGTGTTTGAAAAGAGCTGGGAAAGAGGAGGAAGGATAGCAATTCTATCGTCCCTGCTTTCCTTTTGAGGACGATAGCGTAGAGCTTTTTGTCCGGTGAGGTCTGAATGTGCTGGAGGTTATAGGCTCGTGTGTTTTGCTGTCTGTGAAAACACGGCAACTATTTCACAGCCAGGAGGTAGTACGTTGAGCTGAGTCACGCATTTAATGAAAAGCTGTTCTAGGAGGAAAGTGCAAGGGCGCTCTGGCTCTGTTTTCAAACTAAAATCTTTGTCTGAGAGAGCTCACATTTGTTTAATTCCTTAAGCATCAGTATGGTACACCATGTTTAATGGCACGTCAAGAAATCCCCAAGATATGTGTTTGTGGTTGGCTTCAGACTTGTAGCAAAAAGCTGAAATAGGCAGATGGTACAGTGGTTGTATGGTGGTTTTTAATCAGCTCTTAAGTAACTGAATTAGGAGTTTGTTAATTAGGCACACACAAACAGACAATTGCCGCCGTACTGGGAACAGACTTAAAGGTTACTGCTTTGCAGCAGTCAGAACAGCAATTGTCGGGTTCTCAGAACCTCATTAGGGATCATTATTTTGTTTTCTCATGGCAAATAAAGGCTGCTAAAACAACTATGTTCCTCTGGCTCAATCCATGTTTGAAGCTCCAGTGTTTTAAGCTCAAATAAGGAACTTTATTACATTAGTTAGTGAATTAATTCAAATATGAGATGTTAATATGAGAAACAGCACCCCCCCCCCCCCCCATTCTTGTCTAAACTACCATGCTTCTTCCAGCACAAGTTTGATTGACAGTGGTTTCAATAAGCCAAGGAAAAGGGCCCGCCTCGCCAGAGATGATTGGCTGGAACAGGATCGCTGACACGTAACTGGCTGGAAAGTGGCGGGCTGCTCCAAAATTAGAAAGTGATTCTGGCACTGAGCTATCTGTGTTGCTAAACAAACTCTCAGAGGACCTTATTAGCTTACACAACAGATTTATAGAGGACAAAGACTTTCTTTTTTTACTGAAAAAATCTTACGCATGGTACTTCTAAGAGGTTAAATTACAGGTGATAAACATGTTTATTGTACGGGTGATAAATCTGTCCATAATGGGACTTGGTGGTGATTCAGTAAGGGGCAACACAGACACAAAGCCATTTGTTGTCCTCGTTCATATTCATCCATTTAACACTGAGCTTTTGTGAAACACAAAAGTAGCTCATGGCAACTGTATAATTCTCAAGTCTTTGTTCTGATATCTAAGAATTGGCACATTCAGTTCAAATGGATTCAGACAATTTCTTTGATGCTGCAAATTGAAAACTGTTTTGTAGTCCAGCTTAGAACTAAATATTCGCACATAACAAAAAACAACAATTTAAGTGACCTTCTGGTTGAAGCTTCTGTATGGAGGCCAAATCATGATAAAGTCAAACTTGCTATTGATAACATTTTAACAGCATAGATTGAAAGATGGAGATACAAATACAATACCTCTGTATTAAGTATTAAGTTCTATTGCTATTGTCTGATAACGCTGCCCGTGAACACGATACGCCTCATATTTAAGTTATTCGACTAGATTAAACTAGTCGAATAAAACTAGTAGTGTTACTTCAAGGAGGGCGTATTAACTCGATCGAGTAGATTCCAAACTCAACTCAGGGATGTTTACCTCTATGGTGTACGTTTGATCATGTTTGACTGTCTCCCCGCTGCGCAGGGTCCTGGCAAAGGTGTACTCCGTTCTGGTCGGTGCCTGGTCCCCTCCGCCCCCTCCTCCTCCTCCGCCCCCTCCTCCAGGGACTTCATCCACCAGAGATTGATCATGCTCCGCCTCTCCGGCCCCTTGGCCATCTCCCTCAGAGTCCTCCGGCCCTGTCCTCTTTTTGTTCTTCTTCTTCTGTGTCTTCTGTCCATCTGCATGTGCTTTCCTCTGCCGGTACTCAGCCAACTAGAGCCAATCAGGGAAGAGAAGCACATCGACCAGGTTAATACACAGGTTACACTGTGTGCTGTCAGACATACAACCAATAAAACAAGATGTGTGGCACTTGAACACATGCTCAGTTAAAAGTTAAATCAGGAAGACCTTCAAATGAGAAGGGACCACTTAGAGTGGTCTTCTATGACTGAAATAACAAATACATTAAACAGTTGAGGAGCATGACAGGAAACCCACGGCAACGCTACATAGTTCGGTAAAGCTGAAGCGAAACATGTCATGCATCCATGTTGTGTCCTTCCTCTTCATAAAGACTGACACATTTGTGTCTCGCTGTGGCAGGCACTAATCTTTTAAACGCCTGCTAAAAGGATTAGATTTTTTAAACAAAAAAAATCCACTTAGATAAGAACTTATTATCAGAGCATGAAGTGGGCAGTTAAAGACCAAAATATGTTCTAACGATTTCAACAGTCCCCCAAAACATGCTTCTACAGTGACAATTGCATTTGTAAGTTTAGAGTGTAATAATATCCAGACACAGTGTAAGAGCTACTGTGCTGTACAACAAATAAAATCTCTAGAAACAATAACAGACAGATACTTTATCTCATACATGGGTCATGACACTGGATTTTTTAAGATATTGGGAGGGGGGTTTGGGATTTGGGATTAAAGGTCATTAACGTCTTAATCTATGATGCTCTCACCGACTTCTAGCTCCTTTTCATGAACCACCTGGTTTGCTGATCTCTGACACACCCACCGCACCACGACACAGAGTCTGATCAAACTCAGGTTAGTGCGGAACAAATCCAAATTAAATACCTCTCTTTTTAGTGTTCACCTGAAACAGGGATACCATTTCTTCCAGATCTCCATCTATGGCTAGCGTAACCAGGAAATGTGCATAGTTGATGCTATTTTGTAGATAAAGAAGAAACACTTGATGCTATATTGTAGATACAGAAGAAATGCCAACAGCTTTAGGACAGCAGGGGGTAAATGACAAGTCTTCCATTCTGTTTGTGTTTTATAATAAAACGCCCATGTTCACTGTAGCAGATTTCCCCACACCAAATTCGCATGACCTAAAAGACAAACACGCATGGGCATGGCAACACTAATTCCCCCAGGCGCACGCACACAAACACCACACAAACCACATGCACATGACACAATCCATCCACACACACACCTTTTCTTTTTTACAGCTAATCGCCATATAGGAATGTGGACAGCAATTACATGATTTAGACAGGAGAGTGGGGAAAAAATAAAACATATCCATTATGTATGAGCAACAGCTAGCAAGGTAAGAGACTAAACCATATGTCCAGGACCAAACCTGACAGCAAGCAGGCGGCATTGAGTCGGAAACAAACTTCACAGGAGGGCATATGCGGGCACCAGGTATCACATGGAGAGATGCAATTGGACCCCTGTTACCAAGGTTACTGCAGTAATAGCAGATTACCTGGCCAGGGGGTGGCCAACTTCTGCCCCGGGCTTCATCAGAAACAGTTTGATTTGAATGACAGTACTGCAGCTAATTATACATTAGCTGTCAGGAAAGGGTTCTCACTTGTAGCGAGCTATTAAACTCCAGTCATACTAGCAAGCCTAGATAACCCTGCGCTGTATTTGTTTTCGTTGCTAGCACTAATCATTTTAATTTAATTTACAAAGTTTATTGTATTTTGTGAAGCGGCGTCCGACGAATGACAACCTAAATTGAGAGAGGTGATGAAACCACAGAGAATGAACGGCCCTTTGCCGTTTGTGCTGCGACGGATTTAAATTATTTTCAACCATAAAGTAGATAAGAAGTTTAGTCTCGGGACGCTTAATCTCAGTTTATCAACTTGACAGCGGAGTGGCCTATTTGGCAACAGACCACTGAGTTAAACTTGGACATGCATACGGGTTCTACAGATTACGTAGGTTATAACACCATCTACAGCGGTGTTACCAAACATCAAGGACAAACAAATAAGTGTTCCCGAATCATTTCAATCACAAATAATAGGCTACATCTCAGCATGTTTGAAGGCTTGTTTGATGGTTGCTGTTGTGGCACATACACGTACTGATGTACAGTGTTTCTGCATCATCGCTGTCATCTAATTGAAATCTGGAGCCTGCATTTTGACGGAAGGTATAGGTCAGCTAATGCAGCCATTGGCTTCGTTCCAACAGAGCAATTATCTCTACCGCTTTGTCATCGTTTATCCCACTGATTACAAATGATAGATTAGCACAATTTACACCAAAGGCAAGACTATAGGGTCGGTATTTCTGGGCTACCCAATGCATTAATTATGGATTGGACGTGAGTATTTCTCATTAATCTTTTGAAGCACACACACACACACACCTACAAAGGAACGGACAATCGATATTTCAGTGTGTACTAACACAACACACACAAATACCAGGCCTACACAGGACACAAACAGAACTCAAAATTGAGATCGTTTTTAATTGCACCTCGAAACAAGGACAAATGTATTAATTAATCCAGTTAGAGAACTAACAGCGCTCTTACACAACCCTGACATCCAACCAACTCAGGTCTAGTCATCACAGGTTGGTTAAGGTCCTACAGTTCTGTGGGCGTATGTGAAGCCCTCTGTAGCACTGCTTGTTAAATGAGCTATTATTATGATTATACATGTTATTTGATCTTATACTTTGTTCTACAGTCCCAGAGAGGCCTGTGCCTAACCTGAACACAGGCTTCCTAGACAGCGAAGGCTGATTAATCACACAAAAGCTAAAGATCAATATGAAACAAAGTCAGACAAACCTTAGCTTAGGTCAGCCAAACGTGACTCAGCAGAGGAAGGACAGGAGGATGTAATTGGTTGTAAGCAGGAAGTAAGTAGTACACCTATGGGCCGTTGTAACCAGTGGCAAAAATCTGCTATCAATTTTGGGGGGGGACAAGTATATGACATTTTCTCAAGAGCAATTCCTGAGGGGGACACCAAAATTACTACTGTAACACACAGCCTAAATTGTAATATGTTAAATGTATGATATTAATATTATTTAAATGTTATTATGTTTACAGTGATTTATTGGGGGGGGGACAAATCATATTTTGCCCAGGATGGGGGGGGACATGACCCCCCTCCCCCCCCCCCCCCCCCCCCCCCCCCCCCCCCCCCCCGGGATTTCTGCCTATGCTTATAACAGCTGCACACCTACAGAAATTGTTTCTTTTGAACTTAAATCTCAATGAGAAAAAAAACAGGCTACATAATATAAACCACTCCTCGTAAACAGGAAGCTATACTGTAAACCATGTGGAGTGATTTGCATCTTACTCTCAAGGATTTGGAGTACATGGTCGTCCCACATGAAATCACTTCACCTGTCACTGGGAAGATCACATGTTACTGGGAAGATCACATGTTACTGGGAAGATCACATGTTACTGGGAGATCCGCAGCAACATGGCCTGTCTGATCCACATCAGACCCAATTAACACCATCATGAAAAAACCCAAACTAGTAACAAGTCTTATGGGGTAAAAACTTAAATGTCTCAACTAAAAAGGCCCTTCTCCAGATGAAATAAATGCATCTATCGGAGCTTCATCACGTCTCCAGGGTGTCTCAAAAGTGTGGAGATTTCTTCTGAATTCCTTTTGAGGCTGGGAGCCTTCTGCGCCTCCGAGCCGATGAACGGATCGCTCGGAGAGTTTTAGGATTCTTGTCAGGCACAGTGTTGGTACACAACAGCTCCCTCTTCTTTAAATATTTAAACTTATTAGGAATGGCAAGAGAACGGAGAAAATGCAAGGCAAAATTACTTTACCTTGTAAACAACAAGAGCTTTCTGAAAGAAAACCAATACAGTCTGGGATAGAATACATGCCCACAGCTACTGTTAGTGGTGCAAATGTTCCTAGGTGAAACATCAGTAAGGAAGATAAAAGGAAGAAGAATGACCTTGTCTGTAGCGTGTTGCTAAGGAGCTGTCATAACGCCAGGGGAGAAAGGACAAATTCTCTTGTATTCAAGGTAGCAACCTGGTATACAACAAATTTCAAGACTGCAGAAATTCTTCCAGGAGGCTTGCAGAGGTGGGCTACAAAACTATTGTTCAGTCTACAATAACTATAAATCACTGTGTGGGAAATTTAATAGTTTTTCAAGCATGTCTCAAGGAGAATGTTTGAGAACATAATTTGTATGCGCAAGTGAAAAAAGAACTTCAAAAGATGTAGACCTCTGTAAAATCAGGTTTATTCTACTTTGAGCTTTATGATTGAAGACAGGCCAATCAGAGTCAATAGATCAATCAATCTTAGTGTTCTAATGACTTCACCAAGGCCTGATAATGGCTTGGCTTAATAAGCCATAGTAAAATCGTAACCAGAGAAAAGGTTGCAAAGAGAGGCTAGCTTTACGGAATTACAACATATATGTTCAAGAAGGCCCATCCTTAATGCACGCAGATAGAAAGTACGCACTTTCGATTGGACCGGTTCTGTTGAAAGTGCGGAGGAGAGAGAGATTGGTTTTACACTCTCTGTCTGATGAGGGGAGGCGAAAGGGATTACGCCTTAAGTAAAATCAAGGAGATCAAGTTATCCTGCTCTTTCCAAAGCCTTCTACTAACCGCACCGCAACGTCTATTTGTAGAGTCTTTAAGGCCAGCGACGCAAGTTCACGCTGGTAGACAGTTCATCTGAGAGAACACAACATCTTTCATCTCTGTTTTCGTGTCTCTGTGTTTGTGTCTCTGTGTTCGTGTCTCTGTGTTCGTGTCTCTGTGTTCGTGTCTCTGTGTTCGTGTCTCTGTGTTCGTGTCTCTGTGTTCGTGTCTCTGTGTTCGTGTCTCTGTGTTCGTGTCTCTGTGTTCGTCTCACTGTGTTTCAACATATTGCTCGTCCTTCCCAGGAGCAGCAAAGCAGCATTAAGGGCACCCATTTTCACCTAAAAGGTTGCCATGGTGCTCCTCTGGGAGAAAACTACAAGGCTCAAGTTGAATCCAGCACATTCACTAGCACATCCGTTGCTAGTGTATCTCAAAACATTCACGAAGACAAAGAACACCAGAACTAGGCTACACCTGGTATTGAAACTCTGGGCTGTGTTACCTCCCTCACTGTCTCATAACAGCTGTTGTATTAACGCAACACATCATGAATAAATAACAGGAGACGATCCCGAAGGGGATCTAACTTGTCCTCTACCCTAATCCTGGTCTGAACCTTTGCCTTTACCTCAACCTTTCACTTCTGAATCCGCTTGGCAGGCTTGTCCTTAAGGCAAGGTACCGTGGCTTCTGAGACTGACTTGATACCGTTAAACACATGTTCGATTTTCAATTTAATTACTAAGGAAAAACACCTTACTTGGTTGATTAGAAACCAAGTACTTGATCTATTGATTTTTTGGGAGTCTCAGACAGACTTTACTTTTCAGCTACCTAACTGGCTCATCAGACACTGGAAGACAGAGGTTTAGGAGACCTGGTCTTGGATGGTATTATACATTGATTACTGGCACAAATTAAATCTCTAGCAACATGATGATATGCAGTGTCATGCGTTCAAGCTTTGTTGGGACACAAGTATCTGAGAAGGACCACGTATGCGGGGTAAATTACTGTACCGAGTCTGTCATCATGACATTCTGAAGGACCTGTAGAGAGATGGAGTCTAATCAACCTCCGTTCCCTCTGAGCCCCACCAGCAGTATTTATAGACTGTGGCAGGGAAGTGGCTCTGTAATTTATAAACAATCTTTGGTATCGACTCTGTTAAGAACATTAAGGTTCGGTCTTGCTGAGACAGTTTACGTTATGACAATAATGGGTGTTTTGACCTTGTGGCTGAAGGTGTGCATGCAGATAAGCTTGCCTTATTAATAAAGTAAAGAGCCCTCTTTGTATGCAAGCTGGAAGGCTGGTACATTTCTGACACTAAAGTGGGGGGATGTTTTATGACCCAATTTATTGCCAATGGTTGGTATGTAGTTCAGACAGCCACCTTACATACATCCACTGACATGTGGGAAAAAACAATTCGCCAAAGCGGGTAATGCCTTAACAATCCTGTCATACGAGACTGTCAACATAGTCAATCACCCGCTTAGCTAGGTTTAACTGAAAGTAGGTACTAGCTTGTAAGCCGTGTAGCTATTGTAATGGTAAAAGCATCACTGAGTCAGCAAAGCAATGCGGAATGACAAAGGAGAGAGGCTATCCTAGCAAGCAAGCTAGCTAGCTAACCCAGACCCCCCAAACCCCCGGGCTGTCAGATTCAGGGCGCATGTTTTCTAGGACTGACAGCTGAGTGGGGTGTGGAGGGAGGGGAACTCTGTAACAGCTGCCAAATAAAACGAATGTTGCCCATTTCTTGTTCTAAACGCTTAATATTAACTCAAGTAATTCCACTAGCACACAACGATAGCTAAAGTTTTGCCTGAAACCAAAGATCAGCTAGCTAGGAGCTTCCATACCTTTGCTTTGCCGGCCTCGAGCTTCTTTAGCCTCTCCTCGTCTTCCATTACAGTTGTCCCTGTGGCTGAGAGAAACGGGAAACGGCTTCATGCGTGTGCAAGTGTCAGCGAATTCGCCCAACTTTTGCGAATAACTCGTCTTTGAACTGACATTAAATTCTCAAAGTTTAAGTTTCAATTCAGTTCCAGAGCCTGGCATTAGCAGCTGCCCACTTGCTTATAGCCACATCTCAGTCGCCGCCATGTTCTCCACGTAAACACGAGACGGATCATGATGACGCAGCGTAGGTGTAGCAACGCCCCTTTCTAAAGATCCTGAGGTCAAAATTATCAATTGACAAAACAAGGAATTTTACTACATTGACCATGTAAGGCATAATTTGTGGATAAACATACGTAAATGATCAAAAACATCTAAACATATATAAAGCATGCTAAACCTATCTTGATTAGTAACTCGTGACCTGTAGCCTAACTTTGAGGATGTGATAGGCACCACACTGATTATTTTCGAAAAAGGCCTATATACCTTTGGATTAGGACACATCAAACCATTTTAGTGAATGGAGGGCCGTTTGTTCCCTATGTAGAAAAATATATAATATAAAATTCATACCGGTTGCAGGTGAATGAGGCCTGTGTCTTCGACTGACAGGAGCCGTGCAGCTTATAGTCTGACAGATCTTGAATTCCACCCATCTTCTTTTAGACATCTTAATATAAATTGCGCTGTGAAAACCAGATCGCACCTGTGGACTCGTTGTTTGGCATGCACTTTCAAAAGGACCAACTGGAAGCCTGAAAGTTTGGGGCCGTGAATTATTGATATGCCTAAGGATTACAATGTCAGAGACTGTAACACAAGCACCGTAAAGCCTCAACAAACGGAAACTGCTCTGTACAGGGGCGAATCTAGGTTCCCACTTTTGGGGGGGGCCAAGGCCTAGATAAAACTTATTATTTTTCCTGTGACCCAGCAAAACTAGGGGGGTCTGGGGGCATGTTCCACCAGAATTTTTTGGTGAAAATATCCATTTAAATGGTGTCCTCTAGTGGGTTTTAGGAAGAGAAATTAACACATTTAGATAGAAAATATGAAGAAAAAAAAATATGAATACTTTTTTCATACATAAACATCAACATAAAATTATTTTTTTGGGGGGGCTGATGAAACTTTTGGGGGGCTCCAAAATAGGGCTAGTTACGACCATGTCTCCACATGTCAGTACATTTACATGTATTCATTTAGCAGACGCTTTTATCTAAAGCGACTTACATTTACATTACATTTATTCATTTAGCAGACTTCCAAGAGAGCGCTTTACAAAAGTGCATAGGTCACTGATCATAACAACGAGATAGCCCCAAAACATTGCGGGTAGCCAAAACATGAAACATGTTGTGAAAAGCAAATAAGTGCCAATGGGAAGAACCTTGTGGTGACAGTTAAGCTTATATTTGATGCCGTTTTTTGGGTTGTTTTAATTATTTTATGTTTGGTAGAAGAGTAAGGCGGATTATTTAACTGAAAGAAAAGAGTATAGGCCTAACCAAAAGGATTTAAGTATCTGTTTATTTATTGATTTGTCACCGAAACGTCGCTGTTCATAACAGCATATGTTAAATTGGTCAATGTAGCAAACAATCAAGGAGGGTTTGCTGGGACTTTGTTACACATTAATTTAAGGTTATACTGAAAGAAAAATACAGGCCTACAGGGTTTAAAGTCTACTATCAGAGGGTTATTGTGGGTGAAAACTGTTAAGTTTACAGACCCTATGTTACACAAGTAACATAGAGCCTACACCTAATATTTTATTCTATTGAAACACAGTGAAAGTAGAGTGCAGACCACCAGAATTAAGCCTTGATTAGATCTTTAATGGGGATGTGGGCTGAACAAGACAGTGGCAGAGACGATAATGACACACAGTGTCCTGTCGATCACCGAAACAAAAGGAATAGGCTAATACTCTCTGTCTCTACACACACGACTTAAATTAGAAGCACCTGGTTTGGACAGCGCCACATGTTCACTCTCATCAGAGCCACGGAGGGAAAATCTATTTGAATAATGAAGATAGCGCTGTGCCGTATTGAAATATGTATGAGCGTGTGTAGGAGCTCGTCAAGGAACAGACTTCCACTCTATTCTCGAGCTCTTGAGCCTCGATTCGATTGGGACTCGACTGACGCGCTGGGAGAACACAGAGGGTCAGCTGCCGTTTGGATCCTTGATCGGACTATCATGAATAATCTATCAAGCTCTTTTATGTGGCTCATGCATGCCCACTGACAGGCCACACCTCAGGGGCCCTGTAGACAAGAACACAGTAACATAAATTATTCTTTGAAAGGCAATGGATCATTAAGTTAAGTTAAGTTTACGTTAGTAAAGAAAGATTTGGACTGTTTTTATAGCGGATCTGTGCATTTCAGCTTGGTTTACTGTGCTTCCATTATGTATTAACGTATTATATTATCTAAAGTAGATGAGCTTTCAAAGATAAAGGCTGAATCCAAATACTCCCCCTTACCCCTTCCCCCTAGCCCTAAATGTACCCCTAGCCGTTGGCCCTCGAAACTGAGGGTTAAGGGCTACATATCCGAAGAAATGGGACGCCACTTAGTTACGGCACGTATAGATATCTGATATCAGACGAAATTCGCTGCTAATGGAGTTTTCTTAAAACTGTAGACATGCTAGTCAGAGAATTGCGGGACTGTTTTGCAAATCAGCACTGTAAAATTAGCGTACCAAACAAGCGATTTTTATAAACGTTTCAATTAGGAAAATGGTTGCAAATACAAATGTACAGGACTGTGTATACCACAAAACAAGACTGTCATATTTTTTTAATCAATTAATTAAACCGAAAATATTAAATTTATCGAACTCTCTGGATGATCTGGCTGCCATTATTGCCGGTCGCGCAGTAATCACATAGTCATAGGAAGTATTCGAGTAGGCTCCCGATCTTATTTTAGTTCAAGGGGTATATACCCCTTCGTCTTATCCCTACCCCTAGCTCAAAAAGAGTATTGGGACACCACTAGCTCTCACGGGAACGCGCAAAACTAAGGGGAAGGGGTAAGGGGGAGTATTAGGATTTGGTATGAGCCTTACCAAAGGGAATCTTGTTAATTCCTTTCTCAAGAAGTTACAGAGGGTTCATATATTCTGATTGCTGCTGCTTGTCAGATACGGTGACCTCTGTGGCGCGGAACCCGCAAGGACTACAAATACGATAACGGGTGTCCAGATTAGTGTGAGGGGGTGCCACAACTACCCTCACACAATCGTTGGAAGTTTAACTCCTTTAAGGAGCAGTTAGAGCCGGGTCACACATTCTGACAACCAGTGCACACATTCTGACGGCATTCAGATACTGTAACCTCTGTGTCACGGGCCCCACGAGGGCTCCAAATAAGAAAACGGTTACGAGGGCTCCAAATAAGATGACGGTTACGGTGGGGTCAAACATTATACATTTTTTTGTGTTCACACATTCTGACGGCCGTCAGAAATGGTGACCTCTGTGGTATTGGCTCTGTGATGACTCCAAATCAGAAAACATGGCTCCAGATTAGTGTGAAGGGATAAAATAACTACACCAAACCATTGTTCAAAGTTGTAATACCTTTGGGAAACAGTTAGGGTGGGAACACACATTTTTTTTAACTTTTTTTAATTTATTTGTTGGGTCACACATTCAGACGGCCGTCAGAAATGGTGACCTCTGTGGTATTGGCTCTGTGATGACTCCAAATCAGAAAACATGGCTCCAGATTAGTGTAAAGGGATGAAATAACTACACCAAACCATTGTTTGAAGTTTCAACTCCTTTGAGAAGCAGTTACGCTGGGGTCACACATTCTGACGGCCAGGGTCACACATTCTGACGGCAGTCAGAAATGGTGACCTCCGTTGTATTGGCTCTGTGATGACTCCAAATCAGAAAACATGGCTCCAGATTAGTGTGAAGGGATAAAATAACTACCCCAAACCATTGTTCAAAGTTGTAATACCTTTGAGAAGCAGTTAGGGTGGGAACACACATTCTTTTAAACATTTTTTATTTTATTTTTGGGTCACACATTCTGACGGCCGTCAGAAATGGTGACCTCTGTTGTATTGGCTCTGTGATGACTCCAAATCAGAAAACATGGCTCCAGATTAGTGTGAAGGGATAAAATAACTACCCCAAACCATCGTTCAAAGTTGTAATACATTTGGGATGCAGTTAGGGTGGGAACACACATTCTTTTAAACATTTTATTTTTTTGGGTCACACATTCTGACGGCCGTCAGAAATGGTGACATCTGTGGTATTGACTCTGTGATGACTCCAAATCAGAAAACATGGCTCCAGATTAGTGTGAAGGGATAAAATAACCACCCCAAACCATTGTTCAAAGTTGTAATACCTTTGGGAAGCAGTTAGGGTGGGAACACACATTCTTTTAAACATATTTTTTTTTTGTGGGGGTCACAAATTCTGACGGCAGTCAGAAATGGTGACCTCCGTTGTATTGGCTCTGTGATGACTCCAAATCAGAAAACATGGCTCCAGATTAGTGTGAAGGGATAAAATAACTACCCCAAACCATTGTTCAAAGTTGTAATACCTTTGAGAAGCAGTTAGGGTGGGAACACACATTATTTTAAACATTTTTTATTTTATTTTTGGGTCACACATTCTGACGGCCGTCAGAAATGGTGACCTCTGTTGTATTGGCTCTGTGATGACTCCAAATCAGAAAACATGGCTCCAGATTAGTGTGAAGGGATAAAATAACTACCCCAAACCATCGTTCAAAGTTGTAATAAATTTGGGAAGCAGTTAGGGTGGGAACACACATTCTTTTAAACATTTTATTTTTTTGGGTCACACATTCTGACGGCCGTCAGAAATGGTGACCTCTGTGGTATTGACTCTGTGATGACTCCAAATCAGAAAACATGGCTCCAGATTAGTGTGAAGGGATAAAATAACCACCCCAAACCATTGTTCAAAGTTGTAATACCTTTGGGAAGCAGTTAGGGTGGGAACACACATTCTTTTAAACATATTTTTTTTTTGTGGGGGTCACACATTCTGACGGCAGTCAGAAATGGTGACCTCCGTTGTATTGGCTCTGTGATGACTCCAAATCAGAAAACATGGCTCCAGATTAGTGTGAAGGGATAAAATAACTACCCCAAACCATTGTTCAATGTTGTAATACCTTTGAGAAGCAGTTAGGGTGGGAACACACATTCTTTTAAACATTTTTTATTTTATTTTTGGGTCACACATTCTGACGGCCGTCAGAAATGGTGACCTCTGTTGTATTGGCTCTGTGATGACTCCAAATCAGAAAACATGGCTCCAGATTAGTGTGAAGGGATAAAATAACTACCCCAAACCATCGTTCAAAGTTGTAATAAATTTGGGAAGCAGTTAGGGTGGGAACACACATTCTTTTAAACATTTTATTTTTTTGGGTCACACATTCTGACGGCCATCAGAAATGGTGACCTCTGTGGTATTGACTCTGTGATGACTCCAAATCAGAAAACATGGCTCCAGATTAGTGTGAAGGGATGAAATAACTACACCAAACCATCGTTTGAAGTTTCAACTCCTTTGAGAAGCAGTTACGCTGGGGTCACACATTCTGACGGCCAGGGTCACACATTCTGATGGCCGTCAGATACGGTGACCTCTGTGGCACGGGCCCCGCATGGGCTCCAAATAAGAAAACGGTTGTCCTGATTAATGTGAGGGGACGCCACAACTACCCCAAACAAAGATGACACATGGAGTTTTTATCTGATTGTCCCCAGGTCCAAACTGAGTCTGACAGACCGCTACTGGCTGCACCTCTCTGCTGTCCATCTTCTCTTTGTGCTGGCGCTCCGGCTCTGGGGAGTGGATGCTGCGCTTGCGGACTGGCATTTCGGATCACATTTACATTTAATCATTTAGCAGACGCTTTTATCCAGAGCGACTTATAGTAAGCACAGGGACATTCCCCCAAGGCAAGTAGGCCTAAGTAGGGTGAAGTGCCTTGCCCAAGGACACAACGTCCTTTCGCACAGCCGGGAATCGAACTGGCCACCTTCTGATTAATAGCCCGATTCCCTAACCGCTCAGCCATCTGACTCCCTAGGTGCCCGTGTTGCCCTGCACGTCCTCTACACGGTGAACCAGTATGGGAGTGTGCGCATCCTGCCCTTCATCAGTCTAGACCATTTAATTAATTGAATTAAATTTCTGCGTTTATTAAGGGACAGTGTACATTGATAAACATGTAAAAATGTAAATGCACCGGAATTTGCTAGGTTAGCTAGTTTTCATCCTTTCATCCGCTGTGGTCACAACGACCCCGAAACCGCGCGAAGGATAAAGAAAATCTCTCACTTCATTTTTTTATCATGAAAGGTTGTTACAACATAGCTGTGGGTCATAATTACCCGAAGAAAGGACAAGGGTTAACTCTGGCTAGGTTATATGATCAACTACGTACATACCTTATCCTGTCATATGGTTTGTGACATTATATGGTTTGAGAAGAATTCAGTTAGAATGTTATTGAAATGTATGGCTCTGGAGCTCCCACAAAATGACCATGGCGCCATCTAGTGTATCATTACCATAGGTTTGGACTCCAGTACACCAGAGAGCGCAATTTTCAAATGAACCTGAACAACTTCACCGGAGGAAAATAAGTCGTAGCTAGGGTGAAGGATACGTAACTTACAACGGTGAGTCGCCGAACAGGTGGGCTTATAGTTTTAACTACAAATAGTTAACACATCTCTGAAAGTAGTAATCAACAATTATGGTAATTTCTGGGTAACGTTAGAGCTAGGTAGCTAGCAGCATAGTTTACAAGATGAGCTATCACTCAGCACGTGGGACTCATTCAACTCTTCCAAGTAGTCAACACTGAATTTATTATTGTACTGATACGGGCGGCATGGTAGCGTCAACTATAGCTAAACGGGGGTAGCTAAAATGCGATAGCTTTACTTTGCAAACCTTGGAACATACAAAACTCAGTCATGTCTGTTACAGTTAGTGTTACCCTACAGCTAACGTATTTAAAACCTCATTCAGGTTTTGTTGATGTTCAATAAAACCCATCTTCAAAAGAAGGTGGAATGTTTCTGTCTAACTATTGTGTGCCCCTTAGGGTTTTATCCCTCGTCTCAACTGCTAAATATGACGTTGTTGACAGGAGTAATGACGCTAATGCGACTACAGAGAGTACCGTTAGGTGCTTTCAGACTGCTCTGCACCGTATCTCCTGCCAAAGTGACTTCCATACGCCTTCCCAGACAGCTTTGCACCAACGCAGCCAGTGGCACTGAGGCTAAACCTGCTTCAGATCCGGAGAACGAGTCCTTGCTGGAAAGCTTAACCTTCATGGGTGTGGACGTTAAGATGGTTCGCGAGCGCCAGCCTGGTGTGCTACGCAAAGTCGTCACCAACGAACAGGGCCTGGCGAAATTCCTCAAGAGCAAAGGCTCCAGTGACGAAGTCATCGCCGGCATCATCTCCCGCTTCCCTCGCGCCATCACACGCTCCGGCGACCACCTCGAGCAGCGCTGGGAACTGTGGAGAAGTGTCTTCCAGAGTGACGTCGAAATCATCAGCATCCTCGACCGCTCCCCGGAATCCTTCTTCCGCTCGAGCGACAACGACAACCTGGGGAAGAACATCCAGTTCCTAAGCTCGCTTGGCCTCACCTCCAAGCACCTGCATCGCCTGCTCACCTCGGCGCCGCGGACGTTCTCCAACAGCGTGGCGCTCAACATGCAGATGGTCGAGTTTCTTGGCGACGTGTGCGAAGAGCTGGGCGGGGACGACCCGAGGAAGTTCGCCAAAACTGTGATTTGCCGCAACCTGTACGTTCTAATCCGCAGCACTAGGAGAGTCCATGCAAACGTCGAGATGTTGAAATCCTTGCTTGAGCTGAGTGATTCAGAACTGCTCGATTTCCTGCAAGGATCCGGGGCTCAAATCCTCGACCTGTCCAACGAGTATCTGAGAAACAACTTCATAAACCTTCAGCAGAAGCTGTTGTCTCGTGGCTGTCGCGAGGACCAGTTTAAAAGAATGATTGTTAGTCAACCATCTATGTTGTACATTGCCCCTGAGAATTTGATATCCAAAATAGACTGTCTTTTAAAAGTAGGAATCAGTTTAAAGCAGATATTGGAGAAACCCAGAGTTCTGGAGTTCAGTAAACAGAACATTACGGAGCGACTGGAGGAGTTGCACGAGATTGAATACGACTTTGAAAAGAGCGGCATTGGTGTCTTGGACTGCAGCAGAAAACGTTTTGATGCAAAGTTACAGAGACTTGCTTCGGCACATAAATAACGACCTGGCCTAACCTTATTGTTTTTGCACTGTGATAACTCTCACTTAAACACCATATAAATATTCACCAAAAAGATATGATGTGATGAACAATTCTGATTGACAATGTTTCAAATCAGTAAAGTATATTTGTCCTGTGTGCTAGTGTAACAGATGTGGTCTTGCAAGTTCCGTCATAGACACTGTCCGCTCTGACCAGGAGTCGAATTTACCACCTCTGACTTCCCAGGCGCCACCACTACCAACTACACCAACGAAAGCTAGCCATTCGTTGACGCGAGTGGCCTCTTACATACTTGTGGAGTGAGTTTCACCACACTGGCTACATTAGTGCTCTATATTGTGTATGTTGGTGTTGGGAGGGGGGGTGGGGGGTGGTCATACTTTTCACATATTTATTATACAACAACAAACAATGTTCACTTCAACAAATGAAAACTTTAATGGGCATGTCACTGATGGAACAGTAGAGGGGGCAACCATCTCATTTATGATGGAGCTGCATTTCCACAGATTGTCTACAATCCCCAGAGCTGCACTGCCAAGGGGAACTTCCCACTGATATGGAGAGAGAAAAACATAAACATACAATGTCATGGAATCCAGTCGCTTTTGCAACACAGTACGCTCAATTATAATTTGACCGACAGACTCAATAAAGAGGACTTATTTTCATGTCTTAAGTACTGCATACCTTAAAGGTCATGTTTCTTAATTCACTTCGTTGGTTTCTGTATCAAAGTTCACCGTCACCAGAATACGACACGACATTCATTTTTTTCCAGCTACAAAGCTGTCCAGAACATGGAATGCCGTGTCTGCTTGATGCTGTCTGTGTACAAGTGAAGCGTGAGTGGTTTACAGATCACTGGCTGCAGGAATTGCTGCAATAACAGTGAGCCAAGGCATACCTTACTGACTATTAGATCACATAGGCTCTGGTTAACATACCGTCACCTGTCAGGAGCACATTTTCCTTCTCCTCAAACTATATTCATCACAAAGCAGTTAAACGTGATACATTAAACAGCACCTGGTTGCTTTGGTTCATATTGGATAAGGGAAAACAGCTGATTGAATTGTGGATGGGAACACATGGATGGCATTGTAGCACATGGATGATCACTTCTGTTAAGGCAAGGTCGGAGGTATCTTATTACAGACAACACCAAGGATATGAACTCACCCACCTTAGTCACCTACTCACAGACATGTAAGAACACAGAAGTCACATGCACACACATACACGCACACAGCAATGTGAACAGAAGACTTATCTCATAACTATTCAAACAACCAAAACACACTGTAAAGTCTGTGTCTCTTATTAGGCACTCTGCTGCTAGTCTAATAGGCTCTCCTGCACGCGACCAGTGTGTTAAAAAACTGTACTCGACTAGTATTTCAGCAGGATTCATGTACATTCTTTTGGTTCTTTCAGTGATTCATGACATAGCATTCCTGGGTTAAGCCCAGCCTGCCATTATCCCCAATAAAGTAATTATACCTTGTAATTTCTTAAATTCAAATGTTAACAGACAAAGCGCCAGTAGACAGATGATGGAGACATCGGAATGTATTCCAGCCTGTAAAGCAGCAAGGCTCAGTTTTGGCATGAGACAGGACCGAGTAGTCGTCTGGTCTGGAGAAGAAAATAGTGGCGTGGTTTACGAGCAGGGCACTGCATTGCTCAGATTGTGATAATACTTTAGGTCTCGCTGAAGAATGCAAATGAGGAAACATGAACGAACAATTTGTGCTCTTCTCCAATAGCTGCCCTGTTTCTCATTTATATTCATTTTTTTTTACCAACAGTTGCATTCAAAAGCCTTTTTATAAAGTGTTCAGGTACCACAGAAACAAGTGTAGAATACATAATGGGTTGCTGATGACCACATTATATATTGTATTAAAATTATGTTTTGCTGAACTGTCAAAATGAAGGTCATATCTGATCAGGAAACATCTGCTTCCTGGTTCACCTCAGGTCGTCGTGACAACAACAGTCATTCACAGCGGAGGCCTGCTGTGTATCCCTAGTCCCCTGATGAAGATAAAGACAGAGTATAGGTCTAGTCCCATTGTAGTGACTACCCGATATCCTTTGTTGTTCTTTGTATAAATCACCCTTGGGCTGGCTAGGGGTATATTAGACCGTTTGGTATATTTGAGTAAAAACAATGTCCAGATGAGATAAAAATGGTCTGCATTTATTGGTAAAAGGACGTCTTAGGTATGGCAGGCAAGGCTTCAGTCAAAATCAGCACAAGACTCAATCCAGTCATTACATGTTTCCTACCCTCCGGGTCTGGCATACCCCTGCCTGTAAAACCATCTCACCGTGACCATCCTCAACCCAACCCAGCAGCTGAAAACCTCCCTCTAGACTACAAGAAGTTTCCAGCCCAGAGTGGAAAAAGATCTGTGAAGCTAAACCCCACTGCCTCATCTATAACCAAGGGCAAAAATAAATAAAAATAAAAAACAATAAAAATAATAGCTTTTCCTGGTAATACTATACTTTCAGTGGAGTCAAACTTATATACTACAGACAGTTTATACTATCCCCTAACCGTACAACCAGATGCAATTCATTGATGTATTTTCTGGCTGAACCCCCAACCAGGATGCCATTGGGTCATCAAGTGCATATGAATAGTATTAATAATAATATTAGTTGCAGTTGCTGACAGTGGTTTAATCTGGAGGACACATTTAGAGGTAACACCAGCTGCCAATAGTGTAAATAGAGAAAAAGACAAGCTTGCGCAACCTTTCTTACCAATATGATAGTTTATCCCCAAAATATACTATTGTATGTAGGCCATTGAAAGTCACCCCTTATTTTTTTGTCCCTTTCTTTGGCTGATTAAGGATTACCCAGACCTTGTTTTTGTTCAGAACATTATCTTTTATTTAGATGAACATGATTGTAAAAGGATGCTGCTCAGTAAGCAATTTGGAAGATAGAAAACAGTAGTTAGTATTAAAAAACAAAATGTAGCCCACCGTATTTACTAGCGTTATAAAAATATGTCTAATATTAAACACTGTACACATGTCAAGGTAAGAAAATACTTATACAGCAGAGTTTAGAATATATGAAGACTGATTAGAAGCTTGAAAACAACCATTTGAAAATGACAGGTATACAAAGTATAAAATCATTATTAGAATAACAAACGATGCTAATGACATGGAAATGCTGGTTGGTACAAGTGCCAGTGTGTCATTCTACTTGTCACCATTTCATGTTTAGAAAAAATATCAAATGAGTGCTCAAGAGCAAAATAGAAAAAAACACATTTAAAAAGACAATAGTGAACATCTGCTTTAGTCTCCCAAGTCAGGCGGTGTGTTTACTTGCCTAATGTAGCAAACATGGGGACATTTTAATTGTGATTGCACTCACGACAGAATAGACTTAACAGTGCTGAGTGGCTAACAGCAGAGACAGCAAATCGACAGCTGCCACCTGAATAACTGCACCAATACAACTGAATATGTCACATTAGACAATGTGCTTATTGCAGAGCTTTACATTATGGAGATAATAGAAGTGCTGTTTGTCTGCAAACAAATTAGCGACGTACATTTCTGTTTAAATATCATGATCTGGAGACAAATGTCCTTTGCTGAGACCAGAAATACTGTTTGTGCTTCCATGCCTTAAGGCAATGGACTTGAGCTTAATACCATTGACATTTTTATCAATGAGGATTTGCCAACTTCACACACAGTAGTAAGTCACCCAAAATGGAACATTTCTGAATCAATGACAATGGCAATTTCACATGAAGACAGACTGAGTTTTTGACAGAATGTATTGACTGCAATACAAATAGTCTGTGTGTGTGTGTGTGTGTCTCACTTGACTACTCCAGTTTTTGTGATGGGTGTGTGCGTTTGTCACTTTTTCCACTGGCTGCTTCTCAGTGTGTGAGCATTTGTGTAACATTGTCTCACACTGTTGTGTCACCATGTTTAGTGCTCGCGAGTCTTGTGTAGAATCTCCTCCAGGAGTTAAGGGTTTTGCTCGACCAGATCCAGAACCCAGAAGTGATGCCCACGATCAGAGTCATCAAGTACTTGATCATGAACACGGTGAAGTCTGGGGACGTCTGAGGATGGTGGTGAGCTGGGCAAGGGACAGCGTAGTTCTTACAAGTCCGACTAACCCAACTCTTCTCCCACTGTTCCCTAAATGCCTGCTCGTAAAAATAACAAGCGATGACGATAGTGGCTGGAACGGTGTAGAGAACGCTGAAAATTCCGATGCGGACCATAAGCTTCTCGAGCTTTTCGGTTTTGGTTCCGTCGTGCTTCATGATAGTTCGGATCCGGAAGAGAGAGACAAAGCCGGCCAGGAGGAAAGAGGTGCCAAGGAAAAGGTAGATGAAAAGAGGCGCCAGGACAAATCCTCTCAGAGCCCCCACACTGTTGATGCCCACAAAGCACACGCCACTCAACACATCCCCGTCCACCTGGCCCACCGCTAGGATGGTGATGGTTTTGACAGCAGGCACCGCCCACGCTGCCAGGTGGAAATACTGTGAGTTTGCCTCGATAGCCTCATGCCCCCATTTCATACCAGCAGACAAGAACCAGGTCAGTGCCAGAATGACCCACCAGACAGAGCTCGCCATGCTGAAAAAGTATAATATCATAAACAAAATGGTGCATCCTTCCTTTTTAGTACCTTGGACAACTGTCCTTAGGTCACTGTCAAATCTGTCGTTGCAAACCACCTTATCCTCGAGCAAGAAACCAGCTATGTATGCCATGGAAACCATAGTGTAGCAGCCAGAGAGGAAGATAATGGGTCTCTCAGGATAACTGAATCTCTTCATGTCCACCAAGTATGTCAAAACTGTGAACAAGGTGGATGCGCAACACAACACTGACCATATGCCGATCCAAATCCTGGCGAATTTCAACTCTTCCTCGTTGAAGTACATCAGTCCATACGGTTTCGACGGTTCACAAGGCGCTCCACAATCATCATCCCCCATGAAATGATAGTTTAAATACGGGGGCACCCGCAAGGAAATTGGGCATTTAAATTCGTCCTTTACGGTCCTATGGCCGTGAGGCGCTTCTGTTACATCCAGGGTGGGTTTCATTGGCGCACTGTCAGACATGTTCTGTCCCACACACAGCTCGCCAGCTCCGTGAACGGGGAAAGATTCACAAGCAAGACTGTCCGGCCACTGGAACCCAAATTTGTTCATCAGTGCCTCGCAACCTTGCCTCGCTCTCTCACACAGCGACCTACACGGAGGCAGGGCTTGTTCGAGCACCGTACACACAGGGGCATACATGGAGCACAGGAAAAACTTGAGATCAGGGGAGCACTGCACTTTTACTAGCGGGTAAAACTGGTGCACTTCCAGCCCCGCGTCCTCCTGGTTAGTATGTCCAAGTAAATTCGGCATAATCGTCTCGTTGTAAGCAATATCCGTACAGAGTGGGATTGAAATTGGTTGGCAGAAGCCGTGCTCGGGGATGGACATTCCCCGCTCGCCATACTGACTGTTCACCGCTCCCAAAAGTCCAAGAATAAAAACAAACGATATATTAAAAAGCATCTTCAAAACTTTTGTTCATGTGTCTCTTGTTTACAATTCCAGCAGTCCCTCCTCACCTCAAGCTTCTGCAACCGCACTCATACACCAACACGTTTGTGAGCTCGCTATTGACTTCGTTTGCCCCAAATGAGACAAAGAAACCCTGCTTTAGATGCATAAATGTTCACGAACATTTACGTTTTATATTTTAAAAAGCCAAATGCATGGATTTTGGCCCCGTGCCGAGTAAATATTTAGCCATATCCTGTTCGGAACTGTTCGTCTGTATGAAATCCAGTTTCCATGCAGGCGCCTCTGGTAAGAAGGGTGGAGCCTGAAAACAGATGGCACTTTCAGGGATGGTCTTTTTGTGCATTTTGTCTCGTAAAGGGATAGTCTAGGGTTAGGGATAGTCTCGTAAAATTAGCATTAGCATACTGTATTTAAACATCAACGTTATAATATTGAACAGGATACTCAGCCTGCTAAATATGAAACCACTAACTCTTTCATTGTTTTTCCCACGAGTTTGATGGATTCTAAATAGGGAAAAGCATGCGTGCAGCGTATACAATTAGTAGAGATATGTTTTTTTATCAACTCATTCTACCATGATGATATTTAGTGAAATGCGGCACCGTGGCTGCAATAGCTGTAATCTTTGAAAGCTGGAGTAGAAGTCTGACCAGGCCTGACTCATGCAGCTGGGCCCTCGGGGGGTTGCTGTCACAGGGCGGATTAGAGCCCACTGGAGAGGAGGTGTGAAATTAAAGCCGATTGTGGAGTGACAGCCTCACAGCTGGCCCGGTGACCCTGCAGGCTGCAGAGACTTTAGAGGAGGTGTGTGTGTGTGTGAGAGAGAGACAAAGTGAGAGACAGACACTGACAGAGCCAAAGAGAGAGATATATAAATAAGATTAGACATAAGAGGTGTTTGAAGGTTAACCCTCTAATATTTATAAGCAGTGCAAAACGTATGCATGTGTGAGAAAGTTAACCTATCCACACACCCACTAAAACACATTGTTTGCATTTGTAAATATTAGAGGGATAAACCACCTTGATAAAACACCTACTTCAGTGCTTGTCCCTGGTTCCCAGGAGCGGTCCAGATCTAGCCTTTAATTGGCTCTGAATTATGCATGAACCCCCCCTCCCCCTATCTCCTCCCCCCAGACGTTACGCTTCCAAAATGTTGGAAAAATGTGTTTTCAAAATAGGGTGTTTTTGAACTACAGAGAAACAAATCTGTCACATGTAGTATTCCACTTATAACAAACATTCATAACTATAACAACAGGAGCGAGCCCTTCATAACCTCTGAACTACTAAACCTGCGTGCTAGTTGGGTCTTCGGGGTCAGGGCCAACGATCATAGGTCGGATGGGTCACACTGTTTCTGCCGCGCCACAGATTCCCTCTCAGCAAAACCGGGCGCTGCAAACCAGCTCCTCTGCAGCATGGGAAAGTTGTTTTAGCTCATTCATGCCCTGGAGCAACAAGCTGACAGACAGGAATGAAAACTCTCCCCGTCCAATCCCATACTTGCCACAGTGCAGATATGATCAAGCAACAATGGGGCTCAGAACAGCCAAGAGGCCGCAAGGGCCTTGGAACACTGGTTTTTGGAGACCATTGTGTCAAATCGTATCACACCAATTTGACAATTACACCCCAAAACTATGGAACAAATTACCCATACATTTTAGGAAAGCAAACATGCTAGACATTTTTAAAAGAGAGCTTAAAACCTACCTTTTTACTGAAGGGTTTTACAACTTTTATTAGTTATATCATTGTTCTTATAGATTTGCTATTTTAATTATTACTTTTGTCACTTGCATTATTGTTTTTATTGATTTTATGCAAAGCACCTTGAGCTACTATTCTTGTATGAAATGTGATATATAAATACTTAGACCAATTGTTATCAAATCTCTTGTGTCAGACGAATCCTCGACTCTAACAGTAAATACAATTTCAAATGTACAGCTATTTTGCATGTATATTTTGAGACGTATTCATGAAATAGATGTTGAGCAGTCCTGGCATTTCTTTGGTTTTTTAATTGGCTGCTACTCCATGATGAGGAAGATACCATGATGATTTATCTGTTCTGAGAATGTATGTGTGGTGTGTATGTGTGTCTCACAAGAAGAGTAAGCCTTAATTTCAGCCTTCTTCTAATCTGTGTCTGAGATACACAGTCTGAGATTGAAGACGTGCTACCCTACTGTATACTGTATTACCCTGTCAATCTGGGCCTTACAGATAAGTGATTTATTCCAAGATTTTCATGATTCTACTCTTCCCCAAATCCGATACAACGTCATTTCGCACGGCCGGGAATCGAACCAACAACCTTCTGATTAATAGCCCGACTCCCTAACCACCCACCTCCAGTCTAGTGTGTGCTCTGTCCTTCACCTGTTGGGCGCCCCCCCACCCCTCACCTAATCAATGCAGGCCTGCCGCCATAGAGACAGTTTCCGTGGCAACCAGTGACTCTATTGTAGGGCATACACTTTCCTGTCGCTCCTGCCAATCAGAGGCTGGGGGAGATTCAATTGAGAGTTGCTTGTGTATGGAGCCTTGTTAGTCAACAACTGAGCGTGAAATTACCGGCCCTCTATGCAGGCGCAATGAGTCAATTGATCTAAAAAGCCTGTCTTTCATTAAAGGGTGTCCTCTTTAAGGTGAGGTGGTGAGACTACCAGGCTATTTGCAGAGAGAGAGAGAGGGAGAGAGAGAGAGAGAGAGAGAGAGAGAGAGAGAGAGAGAGAGAGAGAGAGAGAGAGAGAGAGAGGGAGAGAGAGGGAGAGAGAGAGGGAGAGAGAGAGAGAGAGAGAGAGAGAGGGAGAGAGAGAGGGAGAGAGAGAGAGAGAGAGAGAGAGAGAGAGAGAGAGAGAGAGAGAGGAGAGAGGGAGGGAGGGAAAGAGAGGAAGGGAGGGAGAGCACATCAGTCTTCGCAATGTGGGCTTCTCTATCTCTTTTTAAAGCTTCTATGCATTTTAGCTATAGATTTTAGTTTTTTCTCATGAAAAGCTGTAAATAATAATAAAATAATGTTTTTCAAAAAAAAAATCTAACCTTTGGAAGCTTTTTTTCCTAACTTTTTTTCTAACCTTCAGAAACCTTTTTTACTACAGACAACCCAATCATTATGTTAGCCCCAGCATTATGGTGTATGTATTCACATTGAAATTCAGACATTGATTTGAGCCCGACGACGTTATGTATTACTTAAATAGTGTTGCAAATAACCTAGACCCATGTCAAATTTACATTTTGAGACAGGTCAATTTCAGTTTGGGACAGTTTATTTTGCACTTTGGGACGGTACAGGGAAAGTGAGGAAAAAAGTTAGTTGCGAGTCGTGGATACGGAATATGAACTGGGACATGAACCCCCTTTCTAACTAGCAGGGTTCCCACAA
This sequence comes from Hypomesus transpacificus, assembly GCF_021917145.1. Classification (NCBI taxonomy): domain Eukaryota; kingdom Metazoa; phylum Chordata; class Actinopteri; order Osmeriformes; family Osmeridae; genus Hypomesus; species Hypomesus transpacificus. The sequence continues at coordinate 9,569,427 of NC_061063.1, forward strand.
AGGGGTCCACCATTTTGGGTGACACTTCATGCGGAGAGAAACAGACCCAAAACAAGCTAGCTGACAAGGCCCCCCTACTTCCACAGTTGAGAAATGTCTAAAACACTCCTCAATGGGGCAAAAAGAACTCGGAACAGACAGAGTAGCGACGGAACAAAAGCATTGAAGGGCTGTGGAAAGCAACAAAGAGTTGATGAAATGAATCCATTAGAGAATGCCTGGTGGATTTAGGGACTCAGGGTCTAAATTCAATCTTTGAATCCTCTGAATTTCAACCTGGCAGCTTTGAACAGTTGGTTTTGTTCCTAAAGTTTTAGAAGTGCTTGCACTTTTTCCTTTTTAACAATGTCTAGCTTTGTTAAGAGGGGATGGTGAGAATTGCTTTGTCATACACAAAGTGAGGCACCTGCAGTTTTAATACAGGAATTGGCAATGTGTTATAATGTGATGAATTGGTATCATAATTACTAATCTCACAATCTCCTATGGTTTTTAATACAGTACAATACTTTGTTATTAATTTGATAATCAGGCATTTGTATCTTCAGCTTTGAACAAGGACACCTGCACAAGCATGCACACACAGAACCATCACAGACCCCAGTAACAATCCAATCCGTGCAGAAGATCGAACCTTGGGCCAACACAACAGCTTTTACAACAGATTCCCCTCTTTCTCGCCTCACATTTAGCCCCGAACAAAACCCTGAGTGACAATACTCAAATATTCTCTCTGAGATTAAACTACCCCCTCCAATTCCTCGTCTCTTGCTCACCCCTGCCCTCTGCCTCTTTTCAAACTGGTGTATGCTAATACGTAGTTCCCTCAATACCCTGAAAATAGCTATCTTTTTTCTTCTTCTCCTTCGCTGTTTTACATCTCCAGCGGCGTGTCCTAGTCAGTGACAGAAGGGTCCAGTCTTCTAATCCGGGTTGTTTCACCGCTCTGGCAGTGGGGCCCTGAGGTTTGCCGTTGATTCTAAATAAAGTTTGTTTCAACATTCGTTAGCGTAATGCTGTGCTTAATCAAAATGTTGTCTGATAACTTAATTTAAAATACATGCCCCTTGATTTGCTTTTCTCTCGCTCCCTATCTGTCATTGGTATCAACATTTCCACTAGCGATATAGAAACGCGTATAGGCCTGAATCTAATACATGTGCCTGTGTTCCCCACTAGGCACTTCGGCACGCGCGCCCATGAACGCCTAGTGGGGTGCTCGTGCAAACACCCTGCTGTGCTTTGATAACGGGATTAATGTCGGAAAATTACCGTAATCTGCAAAATTACAAATGCTATTCTCCTATTAAAAACGATTACCAACGAGGCAGCTCTTCCCTCACTGCCTCATTACCTCCAACTATGCAGTGTGAGTCAGAGGACAGATTCTCTTGGATCCTGATTATTTATACTGTCTATGGTCTCATCCTAGCCAGCGACAGCTAGCACGGTTTGGCCGTCAGAATACCGACTGTCAAAGGACGGGTGGGCCCATGGGAGGATGAATCTATGAAAAGTGATAGGCGCTCTGTTAGGATTATTTTGCACTGTTATTGACGGTGACATTATGTTAGATTTGGAGCATCATTGCTTTAAACAGCTAATTAAATTAGGAGCTGTGCAGAACCATTGGCCAACAGTGCCCTCTGCTGTACTGTCATCACAATTACAGCATTTACAGGTCCTATTCAATCATAGGCAAAGGCTACGTGACAAAAAAGTTGTTATGGATGTTGATTTGAAGAGGAGGATGCATATTTTTCTATTTAATTCGTTAGTCACTTAATTTGATTGTTTTTGTATTGTACACATCTCCCGCTGCGCTAACTGGCGGAACCAATATTTATCTGAAGACAGTCTACTTTCATCTACACGAACATTAAAAGCGGTGTACTTGTCATGACTCTCATGTGGTAGCTACTGTAGTTGTAGACAGGTACAAAAACTAACTTGGTGTGACTAACACTGCTTTTAATGAATTGTATAATATGAACGGAATATACTAAGGTCTAACTTTGTGCTGCAAATATGGATTTTACCGTTGATTTAGTAATGCTCGCCAATGCTGCAGCTAAATATATTTAGCCGAGACGGGTTAGTAATGCCACCTAGCTAGCTCTAGCTAGCTGTTGCATTCGACTTTGCCCAAAGTAAACCAGTCCAACTGCAGGCAGCCTATCGTCTACAATATAGTCAGTTGACTTTAGATAGCATGGATTAGCCAGCTAAATAATGTGAGTTTGGCAAACCTGGGAACATTAATGATACCAACATCCTCGTTAACTCAAGCATACTAGCTAGGTCAGCGGTATTTTATTGATGACTTTACCAGCGTGGTAGTCCGGCATTGTTTGCGTCCCGTACCTCAATTTAAGCACTCACTGTTAGCTTGTTCAGAGGTCCTACACAGATAATTGCCCCGTGTTTTCTTATCTGGATACTTATACGTATAGCTCTTCTACTGTCATACTAACTACAGAATTCGTGATGGAGACAAGTCCAGATAAACCCACGGAAAACCAAGGATTAAACGGAACTGAAAAGGGCAAGGCTGCAATCAAATCTCAGTGAGTAATAATTATATCCAGACTTGACACTCGTCTGCATTCAGTCTCTGTCTAGTTTCACTGCACTAATCCAAATGGACAGCTTGGGTGCGTTTCTGATCTGAAAAGTGTTTTTGACCTCTGCAGATTCTTAACAACCAAAGAGAAATTCCACCATTTTCTAGACAATGAAGGGAAAGGTCTCTCAGGCGAAAAGGTTGGCGATGACAGCGTGGGTGGAGAGCAATCAGAGGAGACGGAAGAACCGTCGGAGAAGAAAATGAAACTGGACGAAGACGAGACGGAGAAGTCAGGGAAGCCTGACGGCAAGCGACTGAGAGGACAGAACAAATCCCGGCCACACATGAAACCAACGAGCTACGACGAGAGAAGACTGTGTCCCTCCATCATTCAGGTGTGTCTGCATATCTCAGCTTTGCAGCCGTAAGTGGCCAGACTTACAAAACACTGATTTCCACTCAACTGCTCATTCTTAGTTAAAGTTCAAGTCTTTTATTGTCAGATGCACAGAACAACACTAGGTCAGACTGGGCACTGAAATTCTTGGGACAAGACAACTCAAAGCAACCTGGCATAACATAACATCTTAATGACACCCAACTTTAGTGGAAGGTTGATCCGTTTGTGGGTACTGAATGTACCAGCAGCATTGCATGTTAGCCAGCAAGCTTGAATTTAGTGGTCTGTACTGTTACCTCATATCTTAAACTGTAATCAAAAATTCAGAGAACACTGGATATTTACATCAAACCGATACTTAAGGTCACTGAAATGTTCATTGACAGTCTGTTCCTTTTTCGAACTCCTCAGGAGCGTGAGATAAAATGTGTGTACGGCGACAAATGCAAATTCTTTCACGACATCGCAGCGTACATGGCCGCCAAACCGGCCGACGTTAGCGACCGTTGCTACCTCTACGACACGTTGGGGAAATGCCAGTACGGTCTCAGCTGCCGCTTTGCCAAGGCCCACACGGGGCCCGACCTCAAGAACCTAGTGAATGAGGAGCGGGTGAAAGCCCTGGAGGGAAGGACGCTAGTTAAAAACACCCTGGATAAGGACCTGCAGTGGCAACTGCGAAAGAGGAAGGTGTCCTTCAAGATGTCCGAGGAGTACCTGAAAACAATCTTCAAGGCCGGTAACCGAGGAGGAGACAGCGGGAAGAAAGGTGCTGTTGAGAAGAAGCAAGGAAACGGTGAGAGGAAGTGGCTGGGTGAGGAGTCTGGCGCAATAGAATAGGGAGAATACAAGGAACATGGTTTCAGACAAAATGACCTCCATGTTATCATACATCTACCTGACAGCTTAATGTTTCTCACAACCAGGCAGCTGCTGTGCAGCGGAGGACTCGACTCCTGCAGTAGAGGAACCAGACTGTCCCGCCACTCAACAGCCTGCAGAGGTATAGCTGCCAACACGTTAAAACGTTCAGTGTGGTTATGACAGAAAAATATAAGATAAAATGGCAGCCCAAGGATGTACAGTCATAGGACGGACAGAAAGAAGTGCAAACGCTGTACAGATGAATGAAGTGTTCTTGGTTTATTTGTCATCAGGAGAGTGCGGTAAAGCCAGCTGCAGTAAAGACTGTGGGGCCTCTGACCGATGCTGACATGATCAAATTACGACCTTCTGAAAAAAAGCAGGTATGCTTCGCTTAATCTAGTGTAGAAGACCAGTATGTAGATTTGACAGGCTTTTTACTTTTACATACATACACACTGTTAGTGCTCTTTTTTATGTTGAGAATGTATTTCTTTATCTTCTTTCAGGTGGATTTTAAGGACAAACTGTACCTCGCCCCCTTAACAACGGTAATGTTTTTCATATTTCATTCTGGATAGACCGTCTGTATTATCTGTTCAGCTAGGGAGTCAGATGGCTGAGCGGTGAGGGAGTCGGGCTAGTAATCAAAAGGTTGCCGGATCGATTCCCCGCTGTGCCAAATGACGTTGTGTCCTTGGGCACTTCACCCTACTTGCCTTGGGGGGAATGTCCCTGTACTTACTGTAGGTCGCTCTGGATAAGAGCGTCTGCTAAATGACTACATATTTTAAAATATATAATAAATAAATAAACTATTTGAACATTATTTCTTCTTCTCCTTCACAGTGTGGAAACCTGCCTTTCCGGCGCGTATGCAAGCGTTTCGGTGCTGACATCACATGTGGGGAGATGGCCATGTGTACCAACCTGCTTCAGGGTCAGTCTTCAGAATGGGCCTTGCTGAAGAGGCATGAAAGTGAGGACCTCTTCGGAGTGCAGGTATGACTGTTCCCAAAGGGCCAGTTCACTTTTTTTATACTTAACATTTTTGTAAATTATGTTGTGACATGGTGATGGCTAATGGTGTTTGTTTCAAGGCCATTTAATGAAATGAAATTTACTTTATATTGTATTAAAAACTTTCGAATGAAAAGATCGAAACATAGATCAACAGATCGAGAAAACGGCTTAGGAAGATGTTTGTCAGAACGAAACCACTAGGTATAGACCAATTATCACCCTACGTCACACAACTGTCAAGCAGGCTCAACTGCGCATGTGGTTTGCAAAAGACGAACTTCTCCCCGTTCTATTACTCTTGGAGTGTCGTTCAGGTCATCATATATCTCTGGCCACTGGATTGCAGGGCTTGATATTAACTTTTTGAGGCTCTTGGCCTTTGGACAAATACATTTACGTTCACTTGTCTATGCACAAAAGTCACTTGACCCCGATACCCTTAAATAGCCTGTCCAAGTGATCGGGCAAAACTAGCCCGGCTAACGGAGGTCGCTTTCTCAGGCAAATGACGAATGAAACAGACAGGTTAAAGAAATCCGAGATTCTGGCTCTTCTGGATCTTCACCAGACTTGTATCTACATTATGCAGTCCTCCCTGACGTTTCTGGTGTAGAATGGAGTGAAATACAACATTGTGCACACTGCCAGTGAGCGAGTCTGACTGAGGCTAACGTCAAAACAGTGTAACTGGGATGTAGTCTCACTCAGATTGCCAGTTTAAACAAATCTGAAAAATAATCGGACCAGCTGACTAAAAGCAGAATTCCCATATCTCTTGAAAGCTGCCTTGCTCGACTTTTTAAATGTAGAATTGACTGTAAAGTGTAAAATTATGAACTTTGTGTCATGACGTGAAGACATGGTTGCCGCTCGACTATGCGGTCTGTACCGGGCGACATTCTCACTCTAATTTCAAGACTTTCGTGACCCAAATCAAAATTCTGATGCGACAGATCATTGGGTAATCGCTTTCTCTCCTAAAGGCATGTCCTCCTCGACGCTTTTGGTCTTTTTAAATCTAACTATTTGTATTATCCGTGTGGTCCTTTTGCCATTTAAAATGCTATCCTGTTTTTTATTTTCTGCAGCCACAGTGCGCGCGCATCCCGATTGTTTACAAACAAATAATTGGTCTATATGGTCGTTGAATAGCCGTCTGAGATACATACACATTGCTGAACCACATAACCTGAGGGTGTTTCTGTGTCTCCAGCTGGAGGGGTGCTTCCCAGACACCATGACCAGATGTGCAGAGCTGCTCAACAACAACATTGACGTGGACTTTGTGGATATCAACTCCGGCTGTCCCATCGACCTTGTGTACAAAAAGGTTACTGTCCTTACTATCACATACTTCCCTCTGTACAGGAAGACAGTTGCTTTTCTCCCTGCTTGTTCTGCTGATGCGAAGGAACCCAGATGGAGCTCTACCAGATGATGTCATGGAAGGAAGATGTTATCATGTGTACACCTGTCCATCACCATCTGATAGGCGTGGGTGTAAATCAGGGGCCAAAAGTATTGGGAGCGACATACATTTTGTGTTTGCAAACCTTGCTGGGCCTTGACATAAAATGACTGCTAACATAATTTCAGTAAGTCATATCATCAGCACAGGGGAAAGTGTGAACTAGTTCTAGTCAGGTGAAATCACTCTATCATTCTGATTGGATTTTAAAAGCAGATTGACTGCTGTAAAAGAGGGTACTATTTGTACATATTGAAAATGTTCGCCCCAAAAAAGGAATGAAAAAATATGAAATGTTCCTAATTGTATTCCAGTATTCTATAGAAACATGTGAATACATTTTCCTCAAATACTGAACTAGCAAACATTGCAAAACACAACATTTGTCATTGCCAAAACTTATGGCCATGACTGTAGGTCAGTGGTAATGCTACAGATCAGGAGGTCTCATAAACCCTCTGTACAGTACATCTCTTTAGGGAAAAGCTAAAGTATTATTCTGACCAGTTGGTTCTATGTTATAATGTTTCCTATTGCAGGTTTAACTTTGATTTCTTCTCCTCTTCTGTCTCTGTAGGGTGGAGGCTGTGGGCTGATGACACGCACCAACAAGTTTGAGCAAATCATTCGAGGGATGAACTATGTAAGCTGAAGCTCTACACTGTTCTGTATGTTAACAGCATCTTACATTTACATTTACATTTAGTCATTTAGCAGACGCTCTTATCCAGAGCGACTTACAGTAAGTACAGGGACATTCCCACCGAGGCAAGTAAGGCGAAGTGCCTTGCCCAAGGACACAACGTCATTTGGCACAGCGGGAAATCGATCCAGCAACCTTCTGATTACTAACCCAACTCCCTCACCGCTCAGCCATCTGACTCCCTCTCTATCTTAACCTAGTTAATTCTACCCTCAACATAGTGAAGAGGCAAGTGTACATGTGTCACCCTTAAAGCACCTCAAATGACATCACGTTCCGTGCAAGGTTCTACAACCTAAAGCACCTTAGATCTGGGAGCCCCGTAGAATCAGGTGGGTTCGAACCTGAGGTGTGTTTGTTAAGCACCTTGGTTAGCTAAGCATTTAGATGACTGTTAACCTTTGACCTTGAAACATAGTTCTCTGTCCTCAGGTTCTGGACGTCCCTCTGACGGTGAAGATCCGCACGGGGGTCCAGGAGAAGTCCAGCATCGCTCACAAGCTTATTCCTGAGATGAAGACCTGGGGCGTGTCCATGATTACGGTGAGCCAATCAAATCACATCTGACGTGTAGGGCCCTTTTTACAAGCATTGTCACAGATGGTTTCACCTATGCTCACAGAACTAAACCAGCCCTAAAGTGTGATGTCACATCCTTATCACACTTACGATACAGAGTACTTTATCGATTGAATCTCTATTTGTAAACTGATATATTACACTAAGAAGAACCTGTGTGGTTTAGTTGTCTTTGAAATGTTTGTTTTTTTTATAGTTGCAGTGATAGTCGTAATGACTGGTTCTGTTAGTGTCTGTGTGAGAGGTTCATGTTTGAAAGGTTTCGTCTCTGTCCAGCTACACGGCAGATCCAGAGAGCAGCGCTATACCAAGATGGCTGACTGGGACTACATCAATACCTGCTCCAAGATCGCCAGCCCCATCCCTCTGTTTGGTACGCTGGCCTAATAGTACTGCAGTTTTAGCACATTGAAATGAACAAGTACATCAGTTCTCACGTGTGTGGGGAGAACAGTACATTATTGTTGCCGTCGAGACCAGTACATTATTGTTGCCGTGGAGACTAGTACATTATTGTTGCCGTGGAGACCAATACATTATTGTTGCCGTGGAAACCAGTACATTATTGTTGCCGGGTGTGTGAAGTAAGTCTAACCGGCTGTTTTCCTGTGGTCCTTTTTGAAGTAGGAAATTGAGACGGCCATGTTGAGTTCCATCCCATCTTTCCTTCCTTTGCAGGAAATGGAGACATTTTGTCTTATGAGGACGCCATGAAGGCCAGAGAGACTGGAGTGTCTGGTATTATGTTGGCGAGGTGAGCAAGCATATCTTTTAACAGTTACCTTTTAAATGGTCCTTGGTTTTTCTGAATAAGGAAGAGATATAAATGAAATTGAACTCAACTTAATTTCAGTCACATAAAAGTGAAATCCTCCCATTGTCCCGCAGGGGCGCTCTCATCAAACCCTGGATCTTCACGGAGATCAAGGAGCGTCGCGACTGGGACATCTCTTCGGCCGAGCGTCTGGACGTGCTGAGGGACTTCAGCAACTACGGACTGGAGCACTGGGGCTCCGACACACAGGGCCTGGAGAAGACCAGGAACTTCCTGCTGGAGTGGCTGTCCTTCATGTGCAGGTGAGAGGGACGAGGGGGTTACAGAGCGCTGGCTGACAGGTGTGGTTAAGGCAGTGGTTCTCAATCCTGGTCCTCGGGGGGGGCCCGTGGCATGCATGTTCTAGATGTTTCCCTGCTCCAACACACCTGATTTCAAATAAATGGGCCTGACAACGACCCATTCATTTGAATCAGGTGTGTTGGAGCAGGGAAACATCTAGAACATGCAGGGCAGATGGGCCCAAGGACCAGGACTGAGAACCACTGGGTTAAGGGATTGTTTTAAGAGAGAATGTCGTTTTTTGTTGTTGTTGTTGGTTCAGCTGACCGAGGAGTCTTTAGATTCAGATCGGTGGCAAATGTCGAGAGAGAGAGAAAAAAAACATGTATATATATTCAGTATCTCTGTATTTTAGATACATACCAGTGGGGTTGCTGGAACGAGTGCCTCAGAAGATCAATGAGAGGCCCCCGTTCTACTTGGGAAGGGATTACCTGGAGTCTCTGATGGCCAGCCAGCACGTTGGGGACTGGGTCAAGATCAGGTGAGGGTCTTTAAGTGTCTGTTTCCGACACATCAAAACATGTGATTTAAGTAGTACTGAAGGATGAAAGATGAGAAAACTTTGAAAATATGACTATGCAAATGTAATATTTGTGAATAATTCATTTTCCTGTTTCCTTCACAGTGAAATGCTACTTGGACCGGTACCGAAGAATTTCAACTTCTTACCCAAACACAAGGCCAATGCTTACAAATAAACTTTAGCCTGCCTGATTGACAGAAAAGTTGACGATTGATGTTATGTTCAAAGGAAACTACTATGTTCCGTTGGGAAAGGATGAGTCGTGCTTTTCCTGGATATGTGTTTTGAAAATACTTTTCATGGAATAAAATGGATGATGTTGATCCTTTCTATGAGAATGACTGATGGCGCGACTCGTGACACAATGAGCTAGAGATGAAATTCCAACTGAAGATGGTGCATTACCTCACAGTGAAATGATTTATGTACACATAATTGCGTGGCACTTCCAGGCCTAATGATGCAAATATGGATACAATTAGATAAGTTGATAACACACTACACACTACTAGTCAAGTGCTTGGTCGAATATGGACTATATTTTATGCAACCTAGGTCAAGTGCTAGTCAAATGAATCCTGTCTTCACGACATGTTACAGACATAGCTGATATTATTCGTAAGTAACCTACCTCGCATGAGTTTATCATTGTTATATCTGAAATCCCAGAAGCATCTCTTATTATATTTACATAAAATATCTAGACCGCAGCCAACAAATTCATTTCATACAAGTGGCCCGCTTTTCCCACGTGAGAATTTGTGAATCTATTATTGAACGAGGCTTTCTATTGGTAGCAAGCCGTTGCGGGCTCATCTCGGTTGCCTTATTAGAAGGACTAAAATTAATTACGGTTACTACCTTCGTTTTCAGAGTGTAACGCAGGAACCCATGGCTTTCCGGACCACCTTGCTCCTAGCGCTAGCAATTGAACTGCATAGGGTTTTTTGCGCCACTGAAGAATGGTTATCCTTTCCAAGAAACGGCGACTCGAGATCGCAATCGGAGGATTCTTCGGTCAACTTTAGAAACTATGATTCTGACGTTGATGATGACTACATCAGAGACCAAGCCGCGGTGCATTTGCCAAAGTTCTTAAATGTAGGGAATCCTTACGTAAACCATTGGACCCAGGTGACTTTAGTGGACGTGAAAAGCGACCAGAAGTGGGCACCAGTTATGAAGTCTCTACCCAACAAGCCTGCATTTGTCACATTACCAGTTTTGTGCAGTGAAGATGAATTTAAAGTTACCCTACCATTTGGTCCATTGAGTCAAGTGAAGGTCTTAAATGACTGTAAGCGTATGCTAGACTTCTTTATCCAAATATTATTTAAGTTTACAGGATAGTCTCAAAGCACTTAATACTTATGCGATTCTTTTTCCGTTTCACAGATTCAAATACTGTACTCCCAGTGGTTGATGCTCCTGAGTCTTGTGGCTACATTTTAAACCAAGGGCTCAATCAAACCACATTGTTTGTTAGCTTTTCGGGGTGCCACGTCAGCGTTCAGGTATTTTCTTTAAGTGGCATCTCCTCCCCGGCTCCCCCCTTTCCATCACCCCCTCCAACATAAATGTTTCTTCCCAGGACGGTCGTCACGTTTTGAGGCTGATGTATGTAAACCGGGACAAGAATGTGGACGTTGCAACCGTGTCTTGTGAGGTCAGACCAGATTCTCCTCAACTGCCAGACAAGAATTATCGTTCTCGTGTCCCCGTTATTGAATCAGCAGGTAAACCTGAATTCTCCTTGCGTCTGACATTAGTATCTACTGCATTTTTTATTTATTTGAACTATGTACCAAGGCCAACAATACTTTCTGTTCCACTTTTGGTTCTCTGTATAGGCCTAACTGATCAATGAATCATGTAATCCCCCCCCCCCCCCCCCCCCACCCCACCACCACCACCACCACCAGGATGCAATATACCTCGTGACCTGCAGCTGCCATGTGGCTTCAGAGACTGTCCTGCGTCTGTGTGTCAGATGATGGGATGCTGTGTGAACATGGCTACATCAGCATGCTACTACCCTATGGATGGTAATGACTTCCTGTCTAGAATTTCACAACTGATCCCTTGTTACTCTAGCGTCACTATGTCTGAGGTCAGTGATCTGATACCTGGCAGTATGGAGAGGGATGGTTTGAACGGTCTAAACTCTAGTGTGTGGGAAGGTGAGTGTTCAGTGATTTTGTTCTCCTTACCCAGAGTGCACTGCGGACAGACAGTTTGTCTTTGCCATCGTGAATGATGCTGCTTCCATCTCTCTGGACTTAAAAACCCTTGTTGTTCCTGGGCATCCCAACTGTGTCCCTGCTGTGGTCACTGAGCAGGCTGCAGTCTACAAGTTCTCAGTCAATGACTGTGGCACTCGGTCGTTTGTGAGTTGAGTCTTCGTTGTTGCTGGTAAAGCCTGGATGAACGCCCCCTGCTTAAGTTCGGGCAGAAACTACCATAATACAACTTCAAAATTGATTCAAATGACCAGCCTCCCATTTCCCAATTTAATTACTTAGAAAGTAGGTGAGACTGAAGTTTTCTTGGCTGAGGTGCAGACTAAACTTAGAGTCTACAACTTGAACTTTGGCACAATTTCCAGGGATAATCCATTAAGGTAAGTAACTCAAATTTTAATGCTTTTTGCTAGGCATGAATCCTGACTGCATACAGCTGTCGTTTTTTTTGCTCCTAAGTATTTAGTTTGTACAAAAACATTTGTTTCTAGGTTCATAGTGGAGTGTCGCTACCCCAAATCAGGTTTTGTTTTAGCGAGTGTGGGATTCATGGTGAGGACTCCAAGTTTAAATTTACCCAGCGCACAGCTGACTGCTGAAGGACGCTTTGGGGTGGAGCTGAGGATTGCAGAAGGTATCGTCCCTGTTTTGTTTCAAAAGGGTCTTTTAGTCTTGCTTGTAAGAGGCTGAATCATAGTTGTATAGAAATTCAGATGTGTTCTGCATCTCGGCATTCTTTCTCTAGGACTTTTTTTTATTTATTCAAGTTTGTGACCAAGGCAACTAAATCTTGATGCTTGTATCCCTGCCCCCCTCCACCCAGACGAGACGTACTCATCTTACTTCCCACACGACCACCAGCCACTGGCCCTCCTCCTGGGTAAACCTGTGTACCTGGAGCTTCGCATCAAGGCTCCTGAACCCAGAGCCGTGATCCTGGTCAACTACTGCCTGGCTTACCCCCGATCTGCCGGTAGAGCCATGGTGCTCATTCATGAAGGGTGAGGGTGCAATTACAACGCTGTAGATCCAAGATGGTGGACTCCTGCCTTTTTTTAGTTATCAAATTGTCTATCATCTCAGGTGTGCCAATCCTTACGATCCCACCATCAACATCCTTCAATCGGTCAGTCTGTCTCAGAATCGCCACACAAGGCGTTTCGTGATCCATGCCTTCCAGTTCATGGACATGAAGACCAGGAGATACATAGACGAGGAGGTCAGTTAAGCTGCCTGGCGACTCTGCGTCATGGGAGTGCCCAATGAATTTTTACTCTGCCCTATATTCTACCAAGGAAGTATACTGTACTTGGTGGTCAGGAAGCCCTGTGCAGCAGTTTTCACTTTGTAGTAATGACCCCTTTGTGTTTTGTGTTTCACTGCTTCTAGATTTACTTCATGTGCTCCACTGAGCTGTGTATGCTAGATGAGGGTGTTTGTGAGGAGAGCTGTTTCGATGGCCTGGTGAGTTTGTCTACTGTAGAGCTGTTACCTTCATGGGTTTGTCTCGAATAAGGACTTGTTTAACTCCTTGTTTTGCTGACTCTCCAGTCTGCTCCATGAGGATGTATCAGGATGTTGGGGGATGAAGTGGATGGCTCATGTACATATGGAAAAATAAAAACTTGTCAAGGGTTTTGTCTTTGTTCCTTTACTGCCTTTTAAAAATGTATTTTAAATATAGATAAGCCCCCCCTCTCTACATGTCAAATGAGATCTGGAGCTCCACTCTATGCAGTGACAGCAATGATAATTTATCTTATATCATTTGATATTGAAGTTGTTTGGTAGGTCTGACAGGCTGGATGTTAGAAACATGCTTAGCTTGTTGGTCCAATCACTGCTCAAGAGAAATGCATGGCCAACATTACTAAGCATTTAATACCAAGTCATCAACTGGGCGAGAATTACTCTTGTAACTTAAAGCGTCAGTTATTGTGATGTCAGATACTGTATTAGAATTACAGATTGGGCTTTAAAAGTCTGTTCTCTTCAAATGTTACAGGTTCTGCAACATGCTACCTCTTGAATTCGAAGTGTGCCCTTGCCACACCCTTGAGAGATCACATTTCATTTCTTATGACTCTCCCGTCAAATGCAAGCTGATAGACCATGATCAACAGCTTGTGGTATGTACAGTGTTTGACAGTTGAAGTCTTTGAAATTCAGAAACTCGTATCGTCCAAAACTTTGTCGTGTGGTTATGGTATCTTTCAAAGCAGTCTGGAATGAGACCCAACAGAACATTGAGGTAAGGTTTTCATATCAAATTTACTGGAGGTTGAGTTAAAGCTTGATATTGACAGACCTATTTGCAACCTTGCTTCTAATACAAGCTTGTAATATATTGTGGATAATCGAGTTTAAATAAGGACATACAGTTGCCAGACAGTTTTGGAATCTTTCAATTAATTCACATTACAGCCCGAATTCAAAAAGGTTAAATAAATGTGTATGGGTCACAGAAAAGAGAATGCATACATGCATAACATGGTTGCTTCAATTACAAAACAGGACAAACCTGCTTATGTCTTTGATTTGTTGTGTGCTTTGAGCCATTGATGGCAGCTTAATGCTTTGTTTGGATCCTTAGTGAAATATCGTGAGTAGTAGTTAAGCATTAGTGTAATAAGGAGTGGCTTTTCTTTTTGTTAGTTCTAAAACCCTTAGCTAAGAGTACATATAGGCACACCTGTATATGCTCTGCCTTTGGGAAACATTGGGTTGATCAGAATTACTCCACATATATTAACCTGCTATAATTGCGGGTGAAGCTAGCACAGACAAACGCTGGAGACGGTCTGTGTACAGACCGTATTCACAAAACCACTGTGTAGTCTGTGCAGAGCCAGAGAATGCGGATAGTTGTTAAAGTAACCTTGGAGATACATACGTCAGATACTCTTTGTATAAGTGGCAAACCAGGAAGACAGCACCTTTATATTGTTGTTTTAGTAGGTGAAATGAAATCCAATCCTACGGTAAGGGAAGCTGTATTCAAATGTTTTCAGATGACAGAAATCTGGTCAGGGCCTGGGGGTGAAGGGTTCAGCTTATCAAAGTTAATGGAAAATGTGCACTCTTCTACTTGTATGGTTAGGAAATGGTTCTTTAAAAGATCGGGAACAATTACAAAGAACTGAGATGAGATAAGCCTGATTTGATGACACTCTTTCCTGATATGACTTGATACCACTCTTTTCTGTCGTATTAGGGACCTGAATTGTGAGACATGAAATAGATGATGAGTCACAACAGAAAGGACAGAGTAAGAAAACGTGTCTCTCGGGAGATGCAAAGTCCCCTGGCATCAGAGGAGATTGAAGACAAACCAACAGGACAAGTTGGAGCAGCAGAACTTTGCTGCCCGGACAAACACGAAATGGAGGACCAGCCAGAGGAGAAGCCAGAGTCTCCTGGATCTCCTGAGTCCTTAAAAAGTGAAGGCTCACTGGACTTGCCGATCAACTTCAATCAAGAAGGATGTGAAGAACTCCCAAAAAGGTTGGATTTATTACAGACATCATGCTTTTTTAAAGACTATATAGAATGCTGGTTCCATACTAGATTAGATATATCACTATCATCATATATCATCATATTCATGATAGGAAAAGTTGAATAAGGTTGCAAAATGAAGTTCCAACAGTGTAAACGATAGTCACATGACCAAACATAAAAGCAGTAACAAAACACATTTTTGTTTTTCACAGGGAGATGAGGCTTGAGAGAGCACAGTCTCCGACTCTAAGTTATCTGTCAATGAGAACTGATCGCTCCATGGAACCACCACCTAATCTTGACATTTCCTCCATTCAGAGGTTTATATTCCAAACTGTGTAATGTTTATGGTTTCCCTGTATGTAAATGGTTTCCATGTATTGAAGGAACTACAGTATGTCTTGGTTTGACATAGTTACCTATTTAGTTACATTATATCCAAAAGTTCCTTAAGTTAAAAACTAGTATGAAACGTTTGTGTGAGGGCGCAAATTAATGCGTGTCCATTATTTACAGGTTAACAAAACAAGACAGATCAGAATTTTCCGAACAAGAAGCACATGCAGAAATGGTATCGCAAATATATATACATATATTTGTAAATTACTTTACAAAGTTTTAGAAACATTACTGTTTTTTGTAGCAATGATAATTAGATATTAGTGTGAGCAGGACTAATTATCCACACCACACATTTTTCCCAGGCTGCATATGTTCCCCAGTTTCCTCAGAGAATTGAAGACTGGACTACTGAGGAGGTGCAAGATTGGCTGACAAAAATACTTCGAGTCCCTGAATCGGTTTCCAAGAAGCTTTATGACCAAGACGTATCAGGAGGGTGTCTGGTTTGCTTCGATAAAAAGGACTTAATAGATCTAGGTTTAACAATAGGGCCTGTTGTTCAAATCATAAAAATGGTAGACAAGCAAAGAAAAAAAGAGGAGCAAGAAGCAAAGATGCAAGAAGTCAATGTTGGAAAATATGAGCGAACACAGGAGATAGACACAGTGAAATCAGACTCAGAAGGTCTAATGGCTGCTTCTTGGATGCCATTGGAGAGAATGGATGCAAACACTACAGACACAGTGACACCAGAGAAAATAATATGTGTTCCTCGGCTGTTTGATAAAAAGGACCCCTCATTCATGTACTCACAGAATAATATCCTTCCATTAGCTGTTGGTCCAAGCGATCTCATAGAACCTGTACATGAATACAATCTGCTACTAGGTAACGTGGAAGAGGTCAGTGAGAGAGAGATCCTTTACGAGTTTTGTAACAAGGCGGTTTGCTTTGCAGCAAGCTGCATGAATTCTCGCACCAATGGAACCATCCATTTTTGCGTCATTGGTGACCTAGGGAGCACACACGGACAGATTGTTGGTCTAAATGTGTCTTCTTTTAACGACTATATAATTGAGTTTGATATGCGCCTGGACCAACACTTTAAAGAGAACAAAAGAATTGCTAAAGCATGTGTCCGTCCCCCACAGTTCTTCCAAGTTCAAAACATAGACGGCACAACTTCTGGCAAATACGTGATTGAGGTCGATGTTATCCCCACATATTTTGAGACTCAGGAGATGTTGTTTTATACATATTTATACACATCACCAGAGGGACAACATGTGGGCTGCAACACTGAATGTCTTTTTGTACGGCAAGGTACCAGGAGCATGAACATTCTAGCAGACCCCAATCAAAAAACACTGCGGGAGCGCGAAAGAGTGATAACCGAAGAAGTGAAAAATTGGGCCTCGACTCGCAAGGAGATGGAGAAGAAGTGTCACACACCCAAACCAGGGCAACAAGGCCATAAGCTCAAACAACTGATAACTCATGGGAGAGGCACACTTGAAAATTCGCTGTATGTTATCCTAGTCACAAACAAGTGCCACCCTAGTCAGCTTGAGCATTTACATTTTTTGAAAGAGATGAAGTTGTTTGCTGTGCTCGAGTTTCACCCTGAATCGGACAAATCTGGGACATGCGGTTTCTACAGAAAGGATCGTATAGCTAATCTACACTATCCTCGGGTGTACAACACCCAAGAGAACGTCTCCAATCTTATTGCAAAGCTTAACTTGTTCAAGCAGACAAGCTGGGTATTTTGTAACGGACGGGCAAATGAGCAAGACGAACAAGACATGCCGTTCTCTCCCAGTGACTGGTTGAAGAAACGCGCAGGAGAAGTTAGCGACATGGTTTCGATCCTCTGCAATCCGGATGTGTTGCCAAAAGATCGTTTACTGATGGTCTTCCTTCTTCACTCAGTGGAGACCGATGTCTCAAGTCCCATCATGGAGACCTTCTGTGCTATATATCGCAACCTAGAAGGAGAGGATAACATGATCTGCCTATGCAAAGACTCCACTGTGTTTAGTCAATGGAAAGAACTGATCAACACTCGCTGCAAAGTTGACATCACTCGTAAATGCATCTACGAACTGAGTCTGAATGAGATTGACAGCACAATAAGAAAACTGAAAGAACCTCGGACCCAGTCTTCCTGCAGGTACCTGCCGTCCATTGGCTCCAGCTCAGTCCTCCTCACAAAGAAAGATGAGGAGAAGATGACTGACCTCAATATCCTGTGTGAGAACGAATGTGAGGGCTCAGAAATTGAGACAACCGAGTCTTTCAAAGACTTTACGACAAAAACGGAGGAAGACTTTTACCGGGGTGGTCAGGTGACTTGGTGGAACTTCTACCTGTCTGAGAGACCAGGCTGTCTTCCATTCATCAAACGAAACAGTTTTGAAGATCTTCAAAACTTGATCACAGAGAGCTCCACATTTTCGTGCGTTATGATCAACTTGTTCCACCATCCAGGCTGTGGAGGAACAACAATGGCAATGCATGTTCTGTGGAGCCTCAGAAGGAAATTTCGATGTGCTGTTTTGAAAAACAACATAGCTCATAACAGTGACATCGCAGTCCAAGTCTTGCACCTGCTGACCTGTGGCAGAGAGGAGCAGTCAAGCTACACACCTGTTCTTCTCCTGGTAGACAACTGGGAGGATGTTGAGGACCTACAGCGATGCATTCTGAATGAGGCAAGAGAGAAAAAAAGACAGGAGGGTGTACTGGTCGTCATTCTGAACTGTGAGAGAACACAGTTCCCAGCTGAACTCTCCAGGAATAGCAGAATTGACAATGTATTCATCACCAACAAACTATCCCCCAAAGAGAAAAAATTCTTTAATGAGAAATTGAAAGACCTTAAGGACAACCATGAGAAACCTGAAACCTTCTATGCTTTTATGATCATGACAAACAATTTCAGTGAGGAATACATTGAGAATCTGGTGTGCAACACCCTTAAAGATCTGGATACCTCCAGCAAACAGGGACGACTTCTTTCTTTCTTGGCAATACTGAACACATATGTGAATGGTTCATGTATGTCACTTTCTCTGTGTGAAGAGTTAGTGGGGATAAGGAATGCCTTATGGGAAAGAGAGACACTAGAAGACAAGATGAATCCGTACTCCACTCTGCTAATCCACTTCTCTGTTGAAGAACATGGCACTTATCAAGCTGTACGGTTTCTACACCAAATGATTGCCAGTAATTGCCTAAAAGTCTTGACCAAGAAGCACAACCTATTTCGAGGAGAAATAACAACAAATCTGTTGCACTGTGACTTGCTTTACAAGTCTTGCATGGGGAAAGACATCCTGGTTCAAAACATCCAAAGTATGCTGATAACACGACATCGGAAAGAACTTGGAAATGACAAAGACACGCTGTTCTCTCCTTTGATTGAGGATATATATAACGATGAGGGAACTGAACAAATCAAGCAGGTATTGATAAAGGCAACAGATAGATTTGACAAAAATGCAACAGTGCCTCAAGCTTTGGCAAGACATTTCTATCTGAAAGAGAAGGACTTTAAATCTGCCTTGCATTGGGCTGAAGACGCACAGCAGAAGAAGTACAATTCCTACATTGCGGACACACTTGGACAGGTGCATAAAAGCAGCATGAAACAGGAACTTAATCAAGGTTTCACCCCAAAGATGTTAGACATATGCCTCAAGTCAGCATACAATGCCATAAAAGCATTCAGAGATTCTCAAGATCTCGCAAGAAAAGATGAACCACCAGATCCCTTTGACCAGCGCAATAGAAAAAAACAAAAAAGCTACAACACATCAGGCTATGTAGGTGAGATGGAGGTAACAATGATCATTTTTGATTTCATCAAATACATTCCCTTCTTCAATGAAAGTCCTTACCAGAAGGACAGAATGTTGCAGTTCCTCAGCGGTCGACTGTCCACAAAAGATTTACACATTGGAAACACTCAGATAGATTCTGAGTTTATTGCTATCCTAGCAGACCATGAGAGATTCTTAGTGTCTTTGAGGCCACGATTAAAGGAAAGCTTCACTTTCTTTGAGAACTACTTTACTTACTTAAAACCCAGGTCCATTGAGAGGGAAACAGTAGATGACAAAAACAAAAGAAAAGTGTCTAAATACTTCAATGAATACATGCAGATCTTCTGTGCCAAGGAAGAGAAAGACACAGAAAAAGCTAGTAAACCACGCCTGAGTGTGAGCCAGGAAGTTCAGGACCAGCGACGCTACTTAGAGGAAAAAAGAGCGGATTCATTTGCCGGGCTCCTTCAATGTTTGACTGAGAAGAACCGAAATCAAATGGAGTTCATTATGAACAAATGGCAGTTCATAGTTGATCATTCAGTTCGGAAATCATTGTCCGACAGAATACATTATATCCTGACAAACATTGTTCTTCACTCAATGAAACCAAGTTCAGGGTTACTGAAAAAATATGAAGACTTGGTGTCCTTGCTCAATGAGATGCTGCAAGATGAAGGAACCCATTCAAACTGCACAGAGCTGTACTATCTCTCCATGTTGCTGATGTGGCCAAATAACGACAGTATGCTCAAGAACACAACAACTTTCAAAAACATCGCCACATATGTCACAGCATCCAAGAAGTCGTTTAATCGTCGTTTTTCTCACATGTTTCCAGCAAGGTCTGCCATATCACATTTTTACCTCGGAAACTCCCAAGGTCTGAAGAGAATAATAGGCAAAGAAAAACTTGAACAGGCTCTGAAACCATCTCCAAAGTCTTCAAAAGACCGACTCTGGCAGACTGGGCTAATATGGAAGGAGCCGGAAGTTAAGAAACTCCTGTTACGTGTTAAAGGGAAAACAGAAAATGGGGAAATCCATCATTTTTGTGGCAATGTCAAAATCCTGGTGCGTCCTGTGTACCTTGGAGGGGTACGTCCTGGGTGTAGTGTGGAGGAAGTCTCCTTCTATCTAGGATTCAGCATGGAAGGACCTGTCGCCTACGACCTCCAGTATGTTAATGACCCGTAAACAGCAGTGAGAGATGTTCAAGTGTAAAACAAAAGAGCAACAGTTGGAAGGAACAATGAAGGATGTGAAAGGATAGAGGAGAACAAAAAAAAGAGTACAGTGTTCATTTATTGATTTGGAGGGGGGGGGGGGGGGGGGGGGAGACACACGATTTGTCGATTTGTTGTTATTTACCACAAAGACCAATACGTTTTGTGTGTTTATTTTTTTAATTTACTGTAGTTCTTACTGATGAGATGGTACTTCACTTACGTTTATTTATGTAATCTAAATGTATATTCAACAAATACAATTTCATGCATTAAGGGAAAAAATTAAGTAGCCTAATTGTCATATTGTTATTTTTTCCAACATGCGCATTTGCAAGAATGTTACAGATTTGTACCAGTTCTGCATTCATATTTTACATTGTTAATTGGATTCATGCATAGGCGATTTTACCGCAAAACTGTTGGGATGAAAACATTTACATTTTCAAATTAATGTGAAAACAGATTAAATGTTTTAAGTGATGTCAGAGTTGTATGTTCTATCACGGTTTGTTGTATTCTAATAATTAGTTTGAAATTTCAAACTAATATGTTATTTTTGTAGGGAAAAATATATAATTCACTAGCCTTTGCACCCCCAGTTTTAAAACCTAGAATCGCCTCTGGATACATGCATACATTGTGGTTATTTGATTGTTTATATGTTAAAATGTATAAAATGTATAAAATGTACAAAGTCATCCTCCATTTTATGACAGACTAATTTTTTTTGCCATCCTGTCAAACCAAGCCCGCATAAACCAATTATCGCTGTCTTTTTACCCAGTATGCAACTGTCCGTTTCATAAAGAGCTAAACTGAGGGCAGAGTACAGAAGAACTGGGATTTTAGGGGGACTATGGCTGTTTATCAATCCGAAGAACGCTGAGAACGCAAGTACATTCTTTTGAAGAACCTTTTTGCTAGCATCCTTACAAGAATTGTCTTGCATGGACGCAAGGACGGAGAATGAATTGAGATGGTTAGGGTTTTCTATGGAGGATTATAGGGGCCAAAACTAAATAAATAAATACTTGGATAAATAAATAATTATATGACACAAAGCTTAAATAAACGACACAAAATATATAAATGTTACATGTATTTGTGTGTATATATATATATGTTTACGTTTTCATGTGTTTACGTTTATTCATTTATACTTACATTTATTCATTTATACTTACATTTATTCATTTATACTTACATTTATTTATTTATACTTACATTTATTTATTTATACTTACATTTATGTATTTATACTTACATTTATCCACGGTGAAACTTCCTGCAGCAAAATAAATCTGTCGTTCCCCCGTCACCAAGTCAGGGGGCGGGTCAAAGCCTCTGATTGGTGAATGAACAGTATTACACACCAGGCAGGCTGAACCAGTCGATCAAGCTCTCTTCAAGCTAGAGGGATCCTCTATCGCCTCACTCTACAGCTGCTAGGGGTGTGCGACACTGCACGATGTGGTATAGATCCGATACCAAGGAGTAAATACAGGGCCAGTATTGCCAATACCGATACTTTGGGCTTAGAAAAGCAGTGGAGGGGCAAAGTGAGTTTGAGCGAAGTTAGACGGTGTTTGCACAACCACTATGATGTAAAGGGAGTTGTGTACTCAGTGTGGAATGAAACTTAAGTATCGATCTTATCACGCTATCAATCAGGCTATTTATACCAACGTTGGTATCGATAGTTGCCGGGTTTCCCAACCCGGCCACTGTCGGTCTTAAGATCGATATGCCCACCCCTATGCTGTATCATCTCGCTGAGGATCGTGAACACATTTTCATTGATGTCTGTGTCAGTTAGGGCCAATATCATTCCTATAATTTCAGCGAAGCTCTCAATATGATGTAAAAAAAAGTGAACTGGCAGGTGCCTCCATCTCTTCAGCTTCCGCCAACATTTCGACCACTGTAGCATTCAATATTTCATTCATTGAATCCGCATAAGGTGCTGCCACCTTGGAATAGTCAAAAGCAGTCGATTCAAGTTGAACCACCAATCAGAGGCTTTGACCCGCCCCCTGACTTTGTGACGGGGGGACGACAGATTTATTTTGCTGCAGGAAGTTTCACCGTGGATAAATGTAAGTATAAATACATAAATGTAAGTATAAATAAATAAATGTAAGTATAAATAAATAAATGTAAGTATAAATGTAAGTATAAATGAATAAATGTAAACACATATATATACACACAAATACATGTAATATTTATATATTTTGTGTCATTTATTTAAGCTTTGTGTTATATAATTATTTATTTATCCAAGTATTTATTTATTTAGTTTTGGCCCCTATAATCCTCCATAGTTTTCCTGGACTCGCAGCATTATGATAACACTGACTAACTAAAGACTAGATAACAAAGCTAAAAAATGGTCCGTCTACCTGTAATTTTACATTTTTTCTGTAGCCCTTGCTAATTTACAGTACCTAGTGTCTGCACTGCACTGAGATGCTAGCTAGGTTATCGACAAGTCGGAGCAAATTTACAAATTAGCCGTTTCATCAATAAAATAACAAACATTTCAGCGACTGAACTGCTTATTTCTCGTCACATTTTAAGTCAGATGCTGAGTTACACATATCGTTTAGCTGAAATATGAAAATAAAAAAATTACAGTTGTGAGGTTTGTCTGCCTCGCTTGACATTTTGCAATGACTTCTGGGAAATCAGAAGCGTTCTCTCTGGTCAAGTCACCATCCGATGCATCCTCGATAAAAGGGGCGGATCAGGAACATTTCCGGGTATTTTTGGCGTTCTTGGTGACTTGTGTTCTTTGGATTGGAACCGTACTTGGGCAATAAAATATGACGTCAAACGAGTTCGCAAGAACACAAGAACGGAAAAAAACGTGGATTGATAAACAGCCTATATCAGCTAGACTTCCGTCTGTAGACTCTCAGGAACGAACCCCACTTACTCGGACCAAACACTATAGTTCTTTGCCCGGAATAGAGGTTGGCTGGAACGCACTGCTACTCTCACATTTTAACCGCCTCACACGTTCAAGTCTGAAAAAGTAAGTTGGTATAACGCAGAGATGCTGGGCAGCACAGACTACTGTTGGAAATGTCTCGGAATTGAACTGCTTAGTGCTGTCATACCTGGTATTTTGTTTCCTGATTGGTTGAATGCTAGATAACGTTAGCTCAGTATAGCTGACAGTGGGCTATTAGTTTTCCGGGCAGCACCCGTGCGCTGTCAGTGTGACAGTAGTTGCTAGCTTAGCTAGTTAGCGCTAGCAAGTTAGCTAATACAAATGAGCGAGAGCTGACATTATCATGTGCCTGGCTTGCTGGTAAAGTATCTAACGTTAGCATGAAAGACAGTAGGCATTCAAAAGTTAACTAGCTAGCTAGCAAATCTGTAGGGTTCAGACATGTTCGTTCAACATGAAAATTATACAAATCTCTGCCAACTAAATGACAACTGCGTCTTAGATCTCATTGTGCTTGACAAGAGATTGCAGTGACTATTGAATACAACCAGGTATGTGGTAAGTAATGAGATAGGCTAGGGAGGAGTCTACTAGATCACTGGACTCGATATAAAACGTGTGGACTTGTGACTTAAACTCTTTCAGTTTGGGATTCTTCAGAACATAAGCTACTCTCATCAGCAGGTCCTCCCTTTGGATTTGGTCATATCTGAAAACCATGGCTCACCTTCCAGCACTTTTTAAATATATGGATGAACACCAGGAGCTATACATCGAGGTAGGTATCAGTAACATCTATGTTTCTGCCAATTAAAAATTATACCATGATTTACTTACGCTGTGAATTGTATTGTTGTATTCTGCATAGGACAAACGTAACTGTAAGAAATAATATTACCATAGAAAACTCAATTCGGCCCGTTTTGTAACGTGTTGTTACGCTGAATAGTCAAGTAATGCCAGGTGGTCATAACTTCAAACTGACACACAATGCCTTATGAGTAAATTATTTATACTGAAGATTTGAATTGGCTAAGGAGTCACCACAGATATGACAAAGGTGCCTGTGAAAGCTGTTAAGTCAAGCTTTCCCGCACAACGTGTTCCGCCAAGTCATCCCCCACCTCCTCTCCCGCTTCTCTCTCCCACGCCAGCGTCTGGCGGAGTGGGTGGCGGTGCAGAGCGTGTCCGCCTGGCCGGAGAAGCGTGGAGAGATCAAGAAGATGATGGAAATGGCAGCCAAGGACATCGAGAGGCTGGGGGGCAGCGTGGAGATGGTGGACATCGGGAAGCAGAAGCTGCCCTCCGGAGAGGAGATCCCCCTCCCCCCTATTGTGCTGGGCCGCCTGGGCTCAGACCCGGGGAAGAAGACCTTGTGCATTTACGGGCACCTGGATGTCCAGCCGGCCAACCTGGACGACGGCTGGGACACTGAGCCTTTCACCCTGGTGGAGAAAGATGGTGAGGGGTTTGTCTTTTGGGAAGTTGGTGGAAAGTTGCGGTTAGCTAATCTTACACACTCATGCATACACACACACACGTGTGTGTACGTAAGGGACAAACTCTCAAACATCTTTCACCCAATAGTCCCACAGCTGGATGCATGCCCAGTTGAAAGCCTGTAATGCAAGCGGAGGACTTTGAAAGCTTCTGTGATCTTGTGCTGCGAGAGAAGTGACACCATTTTGCATTACGCAATTTGTATTCCTTCTCTGCTCTGATTGAGCAATGTGTCATGTAGGGGCAGACACCTTGTGATTTCAGCTGCTCTTTTAAGGAGCCAGAATACATCAGAAGATCCAAAGGGTCTTGATTTCGACAGAGATTGCACCCGTATGGTAACTGCACTATGATCTACTGTAAGGCCCTTTAGACACTAAGCCAACAGGACAGACCCTGGGACTCGTTTTATCGTGTTCCCTTGTGCAAAGTTCACTTTAATTAACCTGGACTGAGCATTGCAGATATGCCAGTTGTGTCTAGAGGCATGACAACACTATCTTATGAAGGTAAAAGTAGTGTAAAAATCAGATTGGTCTCTAAACGGTCAAGTCATTGACATCCTGTCAGTCATTTTCAAAGTCTTGCTTTTGAATAACAGTCCTCACCATTCTGTCACTGTCTAATTGGTCAGTGTGTGAGATCAGCACTTCCTGTTGTTGCTGATGTAGGTGGTCACGTGTTTGTCCTGTGACTGTCAGCTGCCTGGTGTTCTCCTCACCGCAGAGAAACACAATCCTAGACAGTTCTGATGATCTCTGTTCCTCCTTTTGGCATCAGGCATTGCCTAACAGGAAATCAAAGGCTGAGCAAAGAATGTTCCAATTTTCTCTAGATGTGTGTGTTTCTAGATAGATCAAAAGATTCATTCAAAATGTTGCTGAACTCTACTCTCTCCCCACAATAAAGTGTTGCTCTGTGACATGTTAAAACACTCCAGTTAAAACGTTTCTATATTTACATTTAGTCATTTAGCAGACGCTCTTATCCAGAGCGACTTACAGTAAGTCCAGGGACATTCCCCCCGAGGCAAATAGGGTGAAGTGCCTTGCCCAAGGACACAACGTCATTTTGGCGGGGCGGGGAATCGATCCGGCAACCTTCCGATTACTAGCCCGACTCCCTCACCGCTCAGCCATCTGACTCCCATCATGCTCATCATGCTCTGTGGTGTTCCGGCAGGTAAGCTGTACGGAAGGGGCTCCACAGATGATAAAGGACCAGTGTTGGGCTGGTTGAACTGCATCGAGGCTTACCAGAAGATACAACAGGTAAAACACACATTCTACAGGTGGATGTGTGCGTGTATGCGTGTGTTGAAAGAGATGCACACAATCAATTCCTTTAGTCTTCCTTTAGTATTCCTCATTGCGAAGGTCAAAGGCCGCCGGATATGGCTCCGGTGAATTCCACAAGTGATCATATCTTCACTGTCAGCAACATACATGGTCAAAGGTCCTTAAGGAATCTTTATCTATCTCTAGCCTGGTCTTATCCACGTACCACATTCAGCGTTTAATGATTGAGCGCACTTATCATTGACACAGAGGAAGAAATGCAGGGACAGTGTTAGTCTCTTGATCAAATCAAACTGAATGGACAAACAGTTTGACAATGGCCAATACTTCTTAGTTGGTAGCAGTTTAATAAATATGCATTTATCGTTCATCTACCAATGTATATTGCTCTCTCTAGATCTGGGAATGGTGATTTTATTGAATTGCTCCTCATTGATGATGAATGACGGTTTGAATCCAAGGTGTGTTGGTTGTGGTGCAGGGAGGGGGGTGTTCACAAACCACGTTAGGCCAGATAGTCAATACTCTGTAATACTATGTTTCTCATACATTGATTTATTTGTTGCGGCCTGCGTCAAATAACAAATTAAAAACCAACTGATCAAAAAAATAAACATGTTAACAGACATCAGCATGATAATAATGACCTAAAATGTAAAATAAATATGAGAAAATATGAAAATACATTCTCACAAGACTAGAACAGCCTTCCTACATTACATTGACAGTTTATTAATTTACAAAATGCTTTTTTCCAAAGCAACGTACAAATAGTGCATGTGGAAAGCACACCAGAAGATCAAGGATCAGACATTTATCGTTCTAGCAGTATTTCGGTGCTCAGAGTCAAGGAACGGTCCGTATTTACTGGACACGTTGTGAAGTAAGGCCACTCTAAAGTAGCTCTCAATCTTCTCTCCTACGCTGAAACAGGAGCTGCCCATCAACATCAAGTTCTGCCTCGAGGGCATGGAGGAGTCTGGCTCCGAGGGCCTGGACGAGCTGGTGTTCTCCCGCAAGGACACCTTCCTGAAAGACGTTGACTACGTGTGCATCTCTGACAACTACTGGCTGGGCAAGACCAAGCCCTGCATCACCTACGGCCTGCGAGGCATCTGCTACTTCTTCATAGAGGTGAGGGCAGCCTGGACAGGCCTGAAGCCGACACACACAGCCACTGTTGGGATGACGATGTTGTCAAGGTGAAGGTTGTCAGACAACGATTCTGTTTCCGTTGTTCAGTGGGTGAACTAAAGAGTTTAAAGTTGGGTTGCAAGTTAACATTTTATTTTCGTTTTATTGGAATGTCAGAAGGATTGTTCCTGTTTTTTCCCCTCAGAATCTTTCCCTGTTTGGCACTGTGTGTGTGCGTGTGCGTGTGTGCAGGATCACACTAAGTAAGGGTTTTGTCTGCTTCGCAGGTTGAGTGCTGTGAGAAGGACTTGCACTCTGGTGTATTTGGGGGCTCTGTGCATGAAGCCATGACTGACCTCATTGCCCTCATGGGTAAGCTACAGCTGGGTTGGGCTTAGTTGCAAATAGTGTGTATGTGTGTACTGGGATCTAGCATTTGTAAACTAAATTATTTTTATTTTGGGGGTGCCCCTTAGTAGGATGGGTTTGAATCCCGCCCCGGCCCTTTGCTGCATGTCTTCCATTCTCTCCCCTTCCGTGTCCAATAAAGCATGAAAGATTTTGCCAATAATGTCTTTTAATTTTTTAATAGAACTTTGTTCCCCCGGTCGCAGGCTCCCTGGTGGATAAGAAGGGGAAGATCCAGGTTCCGGGGGTGTACCAAGATGTGGCCCCGGTCACGGAGGAAGAGAAGAAACTGTATGAGAAGATCGAATTCGACATGGACGAGTACTGCAAGGACGTAGGGGCCTGCAGGCTGCTGCACAGCACCAAGGTAGACCACCTGCAGGGTGCTCTCTAACGAGCCTAACAGAGGTGCAGGCTGCTGCACAGCACCAAGGTAAACCACCTGCAGGGTGCTCTCTAACGAGCCTAACAGAGGTGCAGGGGGAGGTTGGCTTCAAACTGCTTTTAATCTCTGGTTCACCTGCCGCCCTCTCCGGATACACGATTTGTACCTTTTGCTTTGGATAAAAGCATCGGTTGAACGAATAAAGGTATATCTAAATATAGAATCTTTTAAAAGTCATGCAGTATAACATTCAGGGGTTCCTAGGTCTAAATGTCCCGCAACTTACACCATAGAACAGAGGTCTTCAACCCTGGTCCTCAGGGACCCCCTGTCCTGCACCTTTTAGATGTTTCCCTGTTCCATCACACCTGATTCAAATGAATGGTCGTTAACAGGCTTCTGTCTAACTAGATAACGACCAATCCATTTGAATCAGGGGTGTTGGAGCAGGGAAACATCTAAAACGTGCAGGATAGGGGGTCCCTGAGGACCAGGGTTGAAGAACTCTGCCATAGAAGAAGAGAGTTTGTGTTATGCTACAGTCGTAATACAGGCGTGCCTCATCTAGATGCAGACGGGGGTCGTCGTGGTGACTTGTCATAGCGACGTGTTGTGGTGACCACGGTAACTCTTCACGGCGACCCTGACCCCCCCCCCCCGCTGTCCCCCCCCAGGAGCAGATCCTGATGCATCGCTGGAGGTTCCCCTCCCTCTCCCTCCACGGCATCGAGGGAGCGTTCTCCGACGGGGGCGCCAAGACCGTCATACCCCGGAAGGTCATTGGCAAGTTCTCCATCCGCCTGGTGCCTGACATGGACCCTAAGGATGTGGAGAAACAGGTAGGAGCTGATGTTTCGGGTGTCCGTCAAAACGCCATCACTTCAAAAAAAAAAATGGCAGATTGACGAGAAATCTCAGAGGTCGTCGCTCGACAGTCTGTTGTTGAGGCAGAAGACGGGGGGCGTCAGTTTCATTACACTGGCCCCTTCTACTTTTTACAACAATTATATTAAACGGCTGCATCCTCAGTTGTTTATAAAAAGTCACACCTACATTTGAAAACAAACGCTTCCTGGTGCACAGTTTAATGTTCTGCAATGGACCGACCTGTCTTCCTAACCCCATGCAGGTGGTCAGTCACCTGGAGAAGAAGTTCTCTGAGCTGGACAGTCCTAACAAGCTGAAGGTGTACCTGGGTCACGGAGCTAAGGCCTGGGTGTCTGACTTCAACCACCCCCACTATATGGCTGGCAGGAAAGCTATGAAGACAGGTAGAGAGAGATGCTCACCTGGGCTCACATCATGGTGGTGGGATCTTCAGCCTCTTATCTCAGTGGATTGGCTTTCAATTTGATTGGTTTTTCTTCTGTGTTTTTTCTTCTGTTTTTCTTCTTTCTTCCTTCCTACCTCCCCTCTGTCTCTCCCTCTCTGTGTCTCTCTCTCTCTCTCTCTCTCTTTCTCTCTCTCTATCTGTTTCTATCTCTCTTTCTCCCCTCTCTATTTCTCTCTCTCTCTCTCCTCCCTCCAGTGTTTGGGGTGGAGCCTGACCTGACCCGTGAGGGGGGCAGCATCCCCGTGACCCTGACCTTCCAGGAGGCCACCGGCCGCAACGTCATGCTCCTGCCCATGGGCTCGTCTGACGACGGGGCGCACTCTCAGAACGAGAAGCTCAACCGGTGAGTCCAGCCCTGCCTGGCTGCCTGGCTCACCATACCAGTAGACACACACACACACGCTACAAGCTAACAAACCTGACCCTGTCTTCTGCCTCTGTGTTCGTTTCTAGGACCAACTATGTCCAGGGAACCAAAATGCTGGGGGCCTACTTCCATGAAGTGTCTCAGCTGAAATAAATAGACCTTTTCCCTCCCTAACACTGTGGGACATGCATACATATATACACACATGATGGTGGAGTGTTTTTGTGTGTGTATATATAGCATGTAACTCCATCTCTGAGATGCGGATCCCACTGGTTAGTTTAGTTACAAACAAAAGCAGGTTTCAACAATCTGTCACTTTACAGTAAAGAGAAACTTCTTTTTTTGTAACCTGGATCTTTATATGAATGTGGTTGTGAGTGGTGATTGGCCTTTTTGTATTGTGTGGTGTTTCAGTGCCGGTATATACTATACACACAGTTCTTTCTTTTCCGAGGGCATCTTGAAACACTTAGATATCACTTCCAAGGGCTTTAAGATTTGACATGGGATCATTTCAAGAATCCACTTTTAATCGTACCTTAATCCGTGTATCCGGATGATAAAGGAAGAAAATAATGTCTTAAAGCCACATGTCATTGTGCTCAGACATGTTCTTATCACTTGGATGGTATCATGAGTTCAAAGAGGAGGGACATTTTGCACTTTCAGGAAATGTTTCGTGTCTAAAAGTGTGTTTTGCTGAATCTCAATCATCTCTGAACTGAAAGGTGGAATTTTTTTTTTCCTCTGCCGAGATGTGTATCTCAGGCCTTAACCACTGTGAAATGAAAAGCATCAATGTCCGGCAAATATTCTACAACAACAAAAGAAATTACATGTTGTCAACCAATGGCTTTTTAAAATGTTGTATTTATAATCATAACTGGATTGGCCAGATAACACCACACCACAAAAAAAACTAACAAATTCTGATCTTTAATAGTTTTATTTTAAAATATGAATCAGGACAGAGTTGTTCTGTTGCCTCTAAGTGCTCCTGAGGGATCGGTGACTCAGATCAGACTCACAGGTTTTACAGGAATCACTTTGGGACAAAGCTCAAACATGACTTCATTGAGTTGACATCCCAGACTAGGCTTTTCTCTAGGACCCGCCCTTGGTCTGTGTGTGTGTCTGTGTGTGTCTGTGTGTGTGTGTGTTTCTCTTCTCGTTTCACGTTTCACGTCCTCTCAGGGAGAATCGGCTTGAACGAGGGTTCGTCCTTCGTTCGACAGGTGGTCACTGGGACCTGTGTACTTCCTCTGCCTGCAGGAAGTGAGCCGTCACAGCAGGAAGAGAACGATCAGAAATGACATCCTGTCTCCTGTGGTACGTCCTCTTTCAGAACAGGTCCACATCTCACCTGACCCCACGTCTTCACTCTCCATATCCCCCGGGGTTCAAATTGTAGACTACTAGGATGTCAAAACTGATACACAAACATACTTTATGCATCATATTTTGCAAGATAATTTCGGGGGGGGGGGGGGATGAGGGCAGGGAGGAGGGCAGGGAGGGGAGGAGGGCAGGGGGGGTTGAGGGCAGGGGGGGTTGAGGGCAGGGGGGATGAGGGCAGGTTGAGGGCAGGGGGGATGAGGGCAGGGAGGGCAGGGGGGGTTGAGGGCAGGGGGGATGAGGGCAGGGAGGGCAGGGGTGGTTGAGGGCAGGGGGGATGAGGGCAGGTTGAGGGCAGGGGGGGATGAGGGCAAGGGGGGATGAGATTATACCTTTACATTTACATTTAGTCATTTAGCAGACGCTCTTATCCAGAGTGACTTACAGTAAGTACAGGGACATTCCCCCCGAGGCAAGTAGGGTGACGTGCCTTGCCCAAGGACACAACTTATTTTGGCACGGCGGGGAATCGATCCGGCAACCTTCTGATTACTAGCCCAACTCCCTCACCGCTCAGCCATCTGACTGTTTGATAGTTTATACCTACAATATATTACACACAATGAACACCGGAGGGCGATGAACAACCAAGGATGAAAACCACTTGTCTGACTTTAGCCATGAAGGAGACGGCTTGAATGGAGAGCTGATTTTTTGTGCGTATATTTGCCTTGAGAGAGAAAGGGAGAGAGAGAGATAGAGATAGAGATAGATAGAGAGAGAGAAAGCTCGTAAACTGATTGACTTAAAAATAGAAAGCCCCATGTTACCCTTCCGTTTATGCTATTCTGAACCAGACACTCATCTAGAAGGCTCATCCCTTCTCTTTCTCTATGCACAATTTCGTCCACCTTGTTTGGTTAAGTTAACACAAGGCAGTGAGACGACTAACCTTTAAATCTCTGCTTTCAAACTAATGGGTAGGGACCAAGAACCCCCCTAAGTAATGTCTGTATAGGACATGCAACTTGTAATTGATGTGTCCATTACTTGAAGTATTCCTCTCTAATTACAGTCAATAAGTCATGCAAATGGAGGGAAGCTCACTAAAAGCATACGAAATTCCAAAAAGAGTGAGGCTAATAATTCAAAATAATCAATGCAAATGGTGCAGCAATTAATTGTGGTTTGTTTGTGTCTGTGTGTATGCTAATGTTTTGTCCTCCTCTATAGGAATATACTTTGTGAGATCTAATACAAAATAGGTTTGCACCAATTAAGGATGCTACTCAAGATTTCTTGCACAGGATAAATGTCTTGGACACCATTACTCATCCTGTGTGATGGGAAATATGCCTAATTTTGACAGTACCCAACGGGCAGTACGTTTAGCGTTTCGCTAAAAATACATACAAAAAAACACGTTCTCATAGAGTAGACATTGTTCTTTTCCACAAAAGTCCTCAATAATTGTGAGACACGTAGAACTTGTTTGACTCGTTCAAGAGTTTTGTTCAAGCTATTGCTTGACAGTTGAAGCCAGATCAATATCAACACTTCTATTGAGATAAATAAATGAATTAAGGTAAGGAAAGAATGGTTACCCCCCTCAATATCAATCTGTGAGGGTTGAGCTGCACGGAAGCTTATATTTAATAGAGATGACATCAGAGGGGATTTGAGACGATGAATAAGTCATTCTTGGTCTCATTTCATACGTGAAAGATTCATACCACCAATTTAGATGACAGTATTAATTTAACATGACACTGCATTAATGGTCGATTTCAGTTCCAAGGAACTCATTTAAGTGGAATGGACTCCTTTAATTTGATGAGATGTGATGGCTGAGGGCCGTAATGTCTCTCTCTCTTTCTCTCTCTCTCTCTCTCTCTCTCTCTCTCTCTCTCTCTCTCTCTCTCTCTCTCTCTCTCTCTCTCTCTCTGTCTCTCTCTCACTCTCTCTTTCTGCCTTTGGCTTGTTTAATGCACACAGGCATCGCTCCAAAAGGTCTACTGTATGCTAGGGGCTAAGCCCTCTAGCTCTGTGTGTGTGTGTGTGTGTGTGTGTGTGTGTGTGAGGTGTATGATGTGTACTGTATGTATATGCATGTGTGTGTTGGTATGTGTGTGTGTGTGTATGTATGTGCAGTGGGGTTTTTGCAAAACGAGAGACTATATAATACAAACTTCATTTTCTGAATCTTCTTCCAGCATTTGCCTGTCAGTCTGACTGGGCCTGAGGGGTTGAATGGTCACATCCCATCCAAACAGAGAGTGAAGGAAGTGGATGAGATCTATTCTACTGCCACATACTGTTATTCATAGCCCGCACTGTACACCTACGCAGACCAATGGATGAATCTTTATCATCAACCATCTACAAAACATCAAATCTGGATGTAAATGTTTTTGGCTGCAAACACCTGCTGATAGGGTAGTTTTCATCAACCTTCACCTCAACTCAAAGTTTCCTTCCCCCTCCTCCGTATACCCTTGGGATCAAATACTAAAAAGTTTTGTGAAACATTGGTTTAAATGTATCACTTTGAAAACATGCACAAAAAAATGACCTTTAAATTTTTTTGCATAACTTGAAGCCCTGTTGTCAAAATATATATTTCAGTGTGTTTTTCTTTTTAGTTTCTTAATCTGATCAACCAATGGTCTTAAAATGAAGCAGGATATAAGTAGACTGGATAACTGTTTATCTCAAGCTTGCGTTCTGAATCTACTGTCTCTGCCCTGTTCAGATTAAGTGACTGTGTGTCTATTTCAGACAACGGCAAATCTCACACTGGAGAGAGATTTATCCCAGAGAGACAAAATTTTACTCGACCTGTATTGTTCGGCCTGCTATTCTGCTGAGAGATTTTATAATCCTCAAATGGAGTCTGGCTTCAACCACAGCGTCAACTATTTTTACTTTTCGCAGTACTTGTCGTAGATGAGAGGGGATCTCCGCGCAGATGATTATAATGTCACTCCCATGATCCTCTCTGCCCAAGTAATTGTAAATCATTGCCTCATGATTTGTCAAAGGATGTCGCTAGCAGGCAATTAAATGGCAGAATATAATAGGCCAAATTATTGCCTGTCAGATTGTGAACAACACATTCGGTATTGGAATTACACTTAATCGTTACGTGCATTAGGGACATCACTGGAATCCTGCTTAGGGACAAGGATGAAACTCGGCATTATTCAAGCCTCTAATTGTGACGGCCGGTTATTTGCGGGTTACAGTACAACAAGCAGTTTCACTTGTCTGAAAGCCAACTACAAGAATAAGGCAAAGGACGCCAAAAAAACGATACAAATAACCACAAAATGTCGGTTGGAGTTCACCATGTGTTAACAAGCAACAAAGAGCCAATAACCCAGTTTCTTTGACAGATGGTTTTAGAGGGATAAGAAGGTCTGTATATTTGATGGTACTCCCCACTGTGCAACCCCGGGCCAGTCATGATGAGCATTGAATCACTACAGTGATTAGCAGACCATGTGACCATGTATGTCTCAGATTTTGCTACTGTAGCCGGTGTGTGGTTAAACTCACTCCTCAAGTATGTAATAGGCCACCCGTGTCAATGAATTGCTAGCCTTTCGTTTGCATAGTTGGTAGTGGTGGCGCTTGGGAAGTCAGAGGTGGTGAGTTCGACTTCCGTTCAGATACGGCCCGTATACCTCTGACGGAACTTGCAAGACCACGTCTGTTACACTACGGCGTAACATATTTTGGTTGGTCAGTCCACAAAAATGTCCTGGCGTAGTGTAGTCAGATATTCCTTAAAACATGTTCACGGTTCTAGAAGACCCAGTAAAGGCTTGGTTGTAAATCTCAGTCCTCCTCTCCAGCCTTGATTTGACCTCAGAGATCCTCTGCAGTTTTTTAAACTAACAACACCCTTTAATATGACCCCTGCACCCACTCCTGTGGCAATCACGGTCTTACAGACACTTCATTAGCTACCAAAACACCTCCTGCAGGGGGCTTGTACGTGGGGGCTGCTAACTGCTGTACTCTCTGCAAATCAGCTAAGATCTCTGATTGTAATTGCATGTTAGTGGTGTATGTCGTGAAGCATGTGAAGACAAAGGGGCAGTGAAGGAAGATGATTAATTTAAAGCGACTTTGCAAGGCATGTCAGAAGGCAACTTTTAACAAGCTGAAAGTGGGCCTAAACATGTTGTCCCCCACCACTGATGATGTAGGCCCTAGCTTGTTAGTTGTGATGTTTACTTCCTAACTTTTTTTTATAACTTCAGGTTCATTTCAATTCAGTAGGCTACAATTCACTTTATTAATCGTAAATAAATCAAAGCGATAGCCTATAGCTTATTTTTGATTGATTGCATTTTGTCAGACTGTCGACTGTAACAAACTGGGGATTATTTTAGGATGTGAGACACATTAGTACCTATGGATGGATAGGAGGATGACTCATTTATATTCAGCCTTTGTTTTCCAAGCAGGGGCCTTGTGAAAATGGGAAGACTGGAGCGTGATCCAAGAACCATTTACAGTGCAGCTGTCCTGGAAGTCAGGATGGATAACAGTCACGTGGTCCAGACCGATTAATCGTCAGAGCCACCGTTAAACTTTAGGTGGGTTTGTGTCCATTAAAACTATTAATATCTGCAGAATGAATGGAATTGAAAAGTTCACCCTTGTTTGAGATATTGAGAGAGAAGTAAGCCCTAACCATCGGACCGTGAGGGTTTGAGGTTGAATGAAATGCAGTACTGCTAATTATCTTCAACCCCTTAAGGCCTAGTGGATGTTCATTGCAAACCCGACCTTCTAGTTGACCAATGAGCAACACATAGTTACAGCAGCTTCGCTTTGAGGTTGGTATATCCATGAATGTCTGTGTACATTGAAAAGAGAGAAGTATAAAGAAAGAAAGAGACAGAGAGATCTGGAGGAAAAGGAGGGGGGTCTAAAAACAAACAAAACGTCTGTTGTGGGTACATCTTCGCTCATATCAAGTTCCTTTACTCCACGGGACAGGTTGGAATTAAGTAGGGAAGACAGGGAGGGGAAAACGGCTCCCCTCAATCACTATTGTTTGGGATCAGTCAACGCTAATGTTAGCCTAGCATCCAACACAATGACTCCATCGCACATCCTTAGCGCGCTGCCTTGAATTACTTTCCGTCTTGATAGATCGGAGATGGATAATTTAAATGCAAGTTATGATTAAAACCCCGTTACTGTCAACCCCTCTTGGGAACAAATAACAAATACCCCTGTTTGGTGGAAAAAAAACGATGACAGTCTTAAAAATATATGAAATTACATGGTTGGCCCGGGAAGAGCGATGGAATTTATTGAGCTGAAATGTGTTGTGGGGAGATTTAGGAAGCGAACCCTGCAGGGGGTGGAAGAAGTTAATGACTGATTAACAACAGCAATTAAAAGATGAGGAGAAGGTATGTAATTAAAATTGCAGCGCTCGGCTGTCAAGCGCGCGTGTCAGCCCATTGTGCCGCTTGTTAAAAAGCGCAGGAAAAAGAAACCGCCACTTAATTCCGGGTCTGTACTGACGGAGGATAGAGGGTTGGTGGGGGGTGAACCTTTTCCTGTGGACTGGGAGCTCTTGAAGGCTGTAACTCAACGTTTTTAAGTGAGGCCCGTGTCAGGATGAGTTCACCGGCGTTCATTTTTGTGTTGACAGTCATCGGCACAGAATAGTTGGCAGCCGGGAAAAGTAATTTAACTTAATTAATGGGATGCATACTTGATGGAGGGAATAAAACATTCAAGCTCAGCAAAGTGGAAAAAAGGAAAGATTTAGTGGGAGGAGAAAGGTGGTGGAACATAATTTGTGCGTTCACTTCTCTGCCATAGAGAGAGGGGAGGGGAGGAAGACGTAGGAAAGAGACTGACGAAGATGAGACCTCGAAAAAGATACACGGACCAATACCAAAAAACGGGAGAGGTTATGATATGTCTTTTGGGTGACATAAAACGGCGCTAATCGTAACACGCTTCCTCTTAACAAAGCCAACCATCCGTTTGACAGCTCCTGATTTTAATTGAAGCCTGAGTGAATGCAGACGGCTGTGTGGGGGGGGGGGGGGGGGACATTACAGAGCTTTGCAATCTTATAGCACAGCACGGCATGGTCTGAGGCCCTCTTACCTTTTAAGGAGCTCGATACAGCAAGGGTAGACCTATCAGGCACGCAGACACAGGCAAAGAAGCTGTCAGCAACCTCTAATACCTCCTGGCACTTTTTAATAGACTTCCTGCGGGTGGACAGGATTTCCTGGTGGCTTTGCAGGCGAGGATGATGGGATGCCATGGAGTGATGTTTCAGGAGCACAATTCCAGATGGGAGAAACTTGCTCCATCTATTTGCATTTTTTCCCCACTTCTATATATTGGCGGGGTGCAGAACTAGAAGTATTTATTTGGTGTAACTTTTTCAAATTAATATTCCCAGGGGGAAAACAACGCCGAAAATCTTTTTTACTTTTTAATGATTCCATTTTCAAACACAAACCAACGTAACATAATAATAACTGAATATTCCCTCCCGTCACAAAATATTTTAAAAAATTCAATATTAACAGATAACATCTTTCTCATCCCTATCCCCCCTCTTTTTTACGAAGCCCTCTGTTCCTCCCTCAGTGTGCATGAGTGCTTGAACCAGCTTGTCATTTGCCATCGGCGATAACCCCTTTTGGGTCACATTTGCATTTGATGAGAAAACAAATATATGCATGTTTATGCTGTACACACACAGCAACAGTGGAGTAGCCTGGAGACCCTGGTGCTTTCGTTTGACCTTCTGAGCAGCGAAGGGCTCTATGGGCCGCGGGGGTCAGATGGGCCGGCTGACATTGCTGGCAGAGCTGCCGCCACTCAACGCCGTGTTGGAGAGGCGGAGCTCTGGAACCTTATGTCACCTCAACGCAGAAGGGGGAGGAGCAGAGGGGGAAGGAGTAGAGGTGGAGGAGGAGTGAGGAGTAGACGAGGGAGGAGGAGGGAGGAGTAGAGGAGGGAGGAGTAGAGGAGAGAGGAGTAAAGGAGGGAGGAGTAAAGGAGAGAGGAGTAGAGGAGGGAGGAGTACAGGGGGAGGAGGAGGGAGGGAGGAGTAGAGGAGGGAGGAGTAAAGGAGGGAGGAGTACAGGGGAGGAGGAGTAGAGGGGGAGGAGGAGGGAGGGAGGAGTACAGGGGAGGAGGAGGGAGGAGTAGATGAGGGAGGAGGAGAGAGGATAGAGGAGCAGGGAGGAGAAGAAGGTGAGAGGTATTTCATGACGACGTACATGTCGAGTTCTCTCTTTAATAAAGCAAAAAAACCTACATGCACTTGTATGAAAAAAAATTATTGAGTTAAGTCAAAAATAATGTTATACTTGACTGTAATGAGTATCCTGAAAATGCAATTTACTCATCATCATTTCATGAGGCTACAATTCAGTGCTCTTACAAGGTTTCTTTGTGGCCATGCCATGAAAAGCCCTAATGCTAGCATGCTATCATAATTATTACCCTATACATGCCCTTAAATACCCTCTCCTAATGGTTCATCTCCATGCTGGAATGCAAATGCTAGCACACCTCAATAGGCCTTCCTGCTTTCACACCTTAATTTGTGAACATTGCCCTCTGTTGAAATGTTCAGTTAGCTCAAGTGTTAACATGCCACAACACTTCACTGGAGAAGCACTGAGCCCAAAACCCAAGAGACTCTCTGTGCAAACTAATTGGTCAAGCCCTGTCTTACTGATGTTAATTGAGGCTCAGTGACTGCATACATTCATGGTCCTTGCCTCAAACTGCAGAAGAAGGGAAGATCTTTCAAGAGATCGTTAATTGAAGCTTTCTTTTATTTCTTTTGC
This sequence comes from Hypomesus transpacificus, assembly GCF_021917145.1. NCBI lineage: Eukaryota > Metazoa > Chordata > Actinopteri > Osmeriformes > Osmeridae > Hypomesus > Hypomesus transpacificus. The sequence goes on from NC_061063.1 coordinate 9,608,387, forward strand.
TCTTTTTATTTCCCTCTGAGAAAACGGAAGTAAAACAAAGGATTCCAGATAGGACTAAGACCGGCTCAGTAAGATGTGCAATTATTTCCCAATTAAGAAAAGTTGCGGTGTACTTTATTTGATTTGATTTTATTAGAACAAATATGCTCTGTAGATGGCGCCAGTTGACCTTTGAAGTAGCAGGGGATTCAGACATGAATGTGCTTTAGAAACCCTCTATCTACCAACTATTGTTTATTAGGTTTGATCAAACAGTTATTGTAGGCCACACTGGAAAATGCCAGCTACATTGTAATGGAAAAAAATATGGTTTAATTAATGACAATGTTTCATTAGACATTGTTATGTGAAGAGGTCTGTCCTTAAACCAAACTTACAAAGACCCAACTTATGGCTATGCAGGCATAATAAAACAGAATAATATCAATTTATCAATGATACAAGAAATATAATTAGTAAATAGGTATTTTTCTCTGCTGGACATAACCAAGGGTCATGTTTTTATGAGCTTAATATTGCAAGGTATAGATCAAACATTGTTTATTATATTCAGAACATTTCAAAAAGTATAGAAATAATAAAGTAATAATTGTCTTTTGTTAATTGCTGTTAACTAATCAGTGGTTTAAGGACAGACCTCTTCACATGCGTGTAAGATTTATTTTGATTTCTTGTGGTGCAGCTGAAATGTTTGGAATAGTCCTTTTTTTGTAAAAAAAAAAAGAAAAAAGGACAATTTTCACAATGGTAACCATTTTATCACAGTGGTAAAATCAGTTCAACATTTATAAAAAATATCCACAAAGCAAAACTTATCAGTATGAAAGCCAATCCAATGTTACTGTAATACCATTTTACATAAAGATGACCGCAAATATAATGTCCTATATTCATGACCACACATTTTACAGTGACATTTTAGTGTACACACTGAAATGTATGACACACCTTAAGTTCACAAACATAATTCAATTAATCTCAGCAATTAAAATCTGTTGTAACACCCCAGTGAAGACTGTCTCCAGGGACAGACATAGAGAAATAACTCAGAGAGTTAGAGAGAGGGAGATATGGGCAGAGGAAAAAATAGATTTACAACACGGAGAGAGAAAGAGAGAGGGGGAGCTATCCATGGAAAGAGAATTAGACTTAAAAAAAATAAATAAATAGAGACTGAGAAAGTAAAAGAGAGAGGAAGCGAGTTTTCTCTAACTGGGCCGTGTCGTGGCCGGGATGCCAGGTCTCCACGGCGATGATGATCCCAAGGGGATAGTCATGGTCTGAGTCTCCTGTGAGCTCTCCCCTGGTGTACCCCGCTCCTCCCTCCGGTCCTGCACCAGGAGAGAGGGTGGGCCGGGAGGGCAATTACAACAAGGACAACGTCTAGGCCCTAATAAGTCCCCTTCGCCAGGCTAATGGAGAGCAGAGGTGGGGGGTATTATTAGCCTGGCTGATAATGAGGACCCGTGGTGAGTGTGTGTGTGTTTTTGCGCGAGTGTGTTGCATGATGTACTGGTACACATGGTTGAAGTGCAGTTTACATGCAGTTCCCCACACATTTTACTCACATAGCTAATGCATCAATGTACCTTTGGTAGTTTAGGGCTCCTGTGAATGGTAAATGTGAAAGTAAAACACTTTGTATACGTCTGTTTGAAATATATACAGTCAAGCGGACCAGATAGGGGATGAAGGATGACCCGGCTCTTTGTGTGTTTGCATGTTCTCCAGCCATGTCTCTCTACTGCGATCTCTGAGAACGGTCCGGGCTCGATTCCACTGTGTTCCTGCTATCTCCCTCTGGATCTGGGAATCTGTGCCTCTCTCTCTGTCTCTGTCTCTCTCTCTCTCCCTCTCTCCCTCTGTCTTTCGTTCTCTCTTTCTCTCCCTCTCTCTCACACTTCTAGACTAAGATGCATCTCCAGTGATACCGTTGTGTGTACACACACTGGCCAGATCAGATAAGACAAACACACACACACACACACACACTGGAGCCTATTCAGAAACGTGTGTATGGTGAATGAATAATATCAGGGAATCAGGCACAGTGATAACTTAGCAGACAAAGCAATAAAATGTTCCTTGAGGTTTAGCCGGCTGCGATTGTTGTGTAAACAAAAGCGTCACAAAACCAAACCAATGCTGTGTGATTCTATGACACAAATATGATGTATATCAAGCTTTGTTTTACATAATTGCTTTTAAACCAAAGCATTAATATTCAATTTATCTAACAGATTAATGTTGCTGTAATACAGTTTTTTTCCCCCTTTTAATTAATTCTTAATTTGCCAAAGAAACGTTATTAGTAAAATACAATTGTAGGTTATATATTTTGTACATACACTCACACATCTTACCTTAGCATAATATTGCATCTTTATGACAAAAACATTCTTTCAGTTGTCCTTTCTGGCCAGATCGTTCTGGTTACAGGATGGATTACATGGCACCCTTTGGGATTCTTGACTAGAATGAATTAGCTGAGTGAATGAGCAACATTTCATCTGTACGGTATTTTGTACTGGCCACATAAATTATGCATATAGAACAGATATTAACTGCTCTTGATCTTCTTTTTATCCGTTGAATTCAGATAGAAGAAAAAAAATGCTAATTGCACTCATTGTCTGTTTGCATCAGTTCCAATCTCAGTGTTCAATGATTTATCAACTAGAATTAAACAGAAACAGTTTTGTGTGCAGCTATTTTAAATATATATATATATATATATATATATATATATATATATATATATATAATTTTCTTGTTGAGAATTGTATTATTCTATTCAGTTCTATTCTATTGAGTATTTAATGATCTCATAAAGAAGTTTACTATCTGAAGAAATATCTTGTGGACAGTGTGATGGGTTTGAATCAAGAGAGTTTGTTTTATGCATTTTATATTACAGAGTCTCTGTTACTGCCTCTGTTACTGCCTCTGTTACTGCCTCTGTTACTGCCTCTGTTTGCTGCCTCGGTTGCTGGCTGTGTTTGCTGTCTCTGTGAGGTGAATCACGAGAAAAGGCCTGGAATCTGGGAGACAGTAATTAGGACCTATAGTAAGAACAGGAGTGAAAGTCACTGGAAGCACTGTGTGTTTGAGTGCACACTTACGCACAAAGGCACACACACACTTTTTTTTAACAGGGTCTGGATCCCCTGCCAAAATCCTGTATTTTTGAGGACACAATTAAACATTTAATTCAAAGAGCATACCCACACAACCCAGAATTATTATCATTGTTAAAACCGTACAAATATGGAAATATTATTGCCTAAAGCGCATAAATCAATGATCAGCATACCCTGAGAACCCAATAAATACGAAGGGCTTGAAATACTTATGAATGCAAATTACATGCAAGGATTTGCATATGGCAGTATTTAAAAGCAATGTCCTTGCCTAAAGATTCTTTGTGGCAGACAAAGAACAGGCTTGTGGGTAGACACCCACTTGTGTTGTGATAAAACCAGCGCTGGTCAAGTCACAACTCCTGTAAACAGCAGTTGACTCGAGAGGCTTGATGAAGACGATGAATCTGAAGACTGCCTCCAAGTGATAATTGCGAGTTTATTATTCAACTCGCGACAAAATAACAAAAACATTGGCCATTTATGAGGGTGGAAATGTGTAATATTCGACCCCCCCCCCCTTGCCCAATTCTGTTCCGTTGTAATGAGATAAATTGAGTTGACTTTGAATAATATTCCGCGACCGTATGGTAATTAGACACTATTAAATAATAAATTCAGGGTATTGATTGTGGAAATAATGTGTATGGAATCAACATCAGCCACTTCTTTAGATGTATAATTAATGTATAAATCCTTAGAAAACACGACTGCTTTGCTGAACTTGTGCAGGGTAGCATGTAGTATAATCCTAAGAAAATAACAGAGAAATCGACCTCTCCAGCACAACACAAATGAAACTCTTGCCTGTTTCAAAACTCAAAACAGGTCTTAAGAGTTCACAGTGAGGAAAAATCGTATCCTCTCAAAAAAGTAATCAATCCAGAACATAAGCTTCATGTTCATGGTGCAAACACAGGGTTATCGTGCGTCTCTAGATATTTTTCTCTGTGCTCTGGGAACAACAACAGCGGAGGAGATCCTTACGCAAACGGCAGTTGCAGCGTTGACCTAACTGATCAATGGACATGACTGTGAGCCCGTGTTCCCCTGAAGGAGGGTAGGTTGTTAGATTAAACACCCGCAAGATCCTCATCTGGAAAAATCAATAAGTGTTGTTAAAGGCTCACTAGTGCACGAGGGGGAGGAGAAGAGGGGCTGGGGGGTGGGAGGGGTAGTTGTGTGTGTGTGTGTGCATGGGGGGTGAAGATCTGTCTGTGTGTGATGTGTGCAGGAAGTAGTTGTGTGTGTGGTGGAGTTTGGAGGCAGCTGAATGTGTGTATGTGTGTGTGTGTGTGGTGGGGCTCACATTACGTTGCGGCGTCCTGGGGTTGTGTTGCCGTGGCGCCTGAGAATATTGACCTGGACAAAGAGAGGCTGGAGGGCGGAGGCTGGAGGGCGGAGGCTGGAGGGAGGAGGCTGGAGGGAGGAGGCTGGAGGGAGGAAGCTGGAGGGAGGAGGCTGGAGGGAGGAAGCTGGAGGGCAGATAGAAACACGGTTCCCTTCAAGTCCCTTCTCTTAGCCTGTGCTCCTCTCTGCTGTGACTTGGTCGCTGCAGAAGATATTTGTGTTTTGTTTTGGAGAGAGAAAAACGGAACTGGTGCAGGTGAGAGCCATGAGAAATGATTTGTGTTTGTGAGTGAATGCGGGTGTAGCTATGTGGGTGTATTACGCCGTAGCTGTAGCCCATGATAGATTTGTTATTGTTCCCAAGTACACCTGAGTCGTACACTCTCAGAGAGAAATCTCTCTCACAGGCACAGTAAACAGACCCCTGAACACACACTTTCACACATGAAGTTAACATAACCTTAAACAAACACTTTCACACACACGTTATACAGAACCTCGGACACACACTGAAGGGCACAGCCGCTGTTAGTGAGTCGTATCCTCAGACACTGACCAGACACTTTATTACTCTTCCCTTCTGGTTTTGATAAATCTGTCCTCCCTCTCTTTTAATCTTCCCTTTTTGCTATTTCTTTTTCTTACTCACATACCCACACACAAAAACATGTGCTCTCAGAGAATTCTGTAACATTATACTCCTCGTGTCCAGTGTGTGTGTGTGTGTGCACCCGTGCATCTGCTAGCCCACGAGAGCATCTGTTGAGTTTCTCCTCCTCTGCTGTTCACCTAGGAGAAGATGCTTGTGTTGAGCTGTATTCGCTCCGGTCTACATCTTTACAGTGTTACGCTGCATTACACATGAGCAAAAGAGGTCTGAAGTAGCTGGAAACAGGTTCCTTTGTGACCCTTCCCTTCAGCGACCTGCATCCGACTGGCTCTGTGTGTCATTAGTTCTCTCGCCCTCTCTCCCTCTCTCCTCTCGCGTCGCCCCTCGTGCACGTTTACGAGACATCAAAGCACAGAGTGACTTCACTGTTTTGTCGGCGTGTGTCTCCTGTTTCCGTGGAGATGGAGGGATTGCTAATGTGGCTGGGGCCCAAGATGCTGCCAAAGACACCAGATAATCCACAGAGAAACTAAAACATTGCAGAGTTACTCTGAATGTGTCGATGTATCACAAACCATGACAGAACCAGATAGACTGTAACACAGGGATTCAAAGGCTTAGGCGTGTACCAAGTAGGTTGAGGCGTTACTGCAGGGGCCTGGGTTTGATTTCAGCTCGGGGCACTTCTGGTATGTCCTCTTATGTTTCCCCTTATTTCCTGTCATTCTTCGCTGTTTATGTAAAAAAAATAAAAAGAAGAAGAAGAAATTCCCTTAAGAGATGTTTTAAAACAATAACTGTAATGTACCACACAACAAGGAGTTGTAAATGGGCGATGAGCTCATGAGTTGAGCGTTATACATCCAAACTGGGACTGGGAACAACTGGTAACTTTACACAGGAACTCTTGAGTCCTGCAGAAAGAACTGCTCACTGTCAAGTCAGGCAAAATAGTCAGGATTCACACTCCATACACAGGTCTGTGTTAGGATAACAATGAATCATAGAGCAACCTAGGCAGGTGGTCAATGGGTAGGCCTAGAAAAATATGGATAAGCAACTTTTCAATTTTTGTAACTTATTTACTTTGCGATTTTGGCAGATATTTTCGTTGTTGAGTAGGCCTTAAAACAAATTGGATAGGCCTGTGTCTACCCAGGCCTACCCGAGGCTACACCTCTGGGGAGGAAACACTCCCAAACCCTGTGTTCTCCCCCTCGTCTACATCCGCGGTTCAAACCGTGAGAACACAATCTCCATGACGTACAGTGAGGAGTGGAATGCGGCTCATGCATTAGCCTATGTTTTTGTTTTTTTTATATATAAAAAGGCTTCAACTCATCCCCGTCTGCTTATCAAGTGCTTGCTTCTTTTAATATATTCCGTCATAGGGCATCATTAGCATGCTAGCTGCTGGGGAAATGAATAAGACAAGAAGTTCTCACCCAAAATTATTCAGCTCTGTGAAAATGGCAAACACCAGCACATAACACATTTAAAAATGTTTTTTTTTTACTCTTCTGATTGTTAGGAATTACAGCACACATCTTATTCACCAGGGAAATAGCTGAGAAAACTTTTCACGTAAACATTTTAAGCGAAATATATGCCTTTGTAAACGTTATTTACTAGTTACTGTATTTAAGACAACATTCTTTTTTTGTTTTAGGCTAAGTTATTATTTTGGTTTGATTATAAATAGTTGTAGACATATTTAGTAAAGGATTCAGGTGTTTGTGTTTCGAGGTCCCAGCCCGAATCTTTGTCAGAAAACGGACAGGGAGATACCTGGAGACAGGCAGATAGATAGATAGGTAGATAAGACAGGCAGGAAGTTAGATTGGATGTCGTCATTCTGTTGAGAAAGACATTTGTAGACCCAGCGCAGTCTGGAAAAACAGTTAGTAAATTTCTCAATTGCTCAAACCTCTGGGTACAAACACATACACACATGCATCCACAAACATGCACGCATACACCCGCACACACATATACACACACACATGCACACACATGTGCACATACACACACTCTCAAAAATGGACCCTGTGCTACTCAGTACCCTATCAGTGTTTAGAAGTGAGGATCATTTCTTTCCTCTGACAGCCGCACAGGCCGGACACACATCTCACTTGTCTGAGGATCCAGTCTCGTCTCTGCCCCTCGTCGACAGCCTCCTGTAGAATAACACGACCAGGACTGTACACAGGAGCGTTGTCCACACGCAGGGATCTCTTGGTGAGAAGCACCCAAGCGCTCATCTCCAGGATTTGTTTGACTCGGGTAATTGAAAGTGTTTTAAACTATTATAGCAACTGGAGGGCTTGTTTAACTGTCAGGCTGCCAGTCAAACGGCCGGCAGAAAAGCCTGGGCCGTGAAGGGCTGTCACTCAAAGGAAACCAGAAGTGTCGGCCTAATGGATTTCTTTGCGCGCCCTGACAGAGCTGAGAGAGAAGAGAGAGGGGAAAAATCAATGTGTTGTCATGTGAGTCATGTGTGAGTGCAGGCCATCAAACAGCCCTGGCGGATTGGAACCATATTTGTGTAGCGTGGATATTTGGAACATCCATGCTTCTGGCGAGGCATGTGAATGTGTGTGTGTGTGAACACGTCTACGGTGAGCGTGCTCGGTCGGTTTGAGAGTGTGTATGTGCGAGCGGGTGTGCGGGGGGGGGGGGGGGGAGAGAGAGGGGAGCTTTGAAAGATGTTTCAGAGCAGAGAGGAGTTCTATACGTCCTGACACTCGTGGGCTTTTGTTGTGGTTGGAGGTGTGAGAGGGTCACCTGACCTTCACAACAATGTAGCTTTTATCCCCCGCTTCTTCAGCAGGTGACAAACTGTCTCTTATTTGTCGATTTGTTGTGTTGTGTCCTCTGACGGCTCTTCTCCTCAGCACAGGGCTCGTCTGACGGTGCAGGAAAAGGCCAGGCGGACAAAACAGGCGTTTGTTTGGCAAATGATTGAGATGTAAATCCTCCCAGCTTGAATGCCAGTCTCATCACATCCCTGTATGCAAGGCATCTTTAACCCCATGGGAAGCCATTTTGTACTGGACTGTTACGCTACGTTGAAAAAGGAAATATTGTTTCTGTTATGGAGACTATGTTTGTCTGGTAAGAAATTCTTAGAAGCGATTGTGGTGCATCCGATTAAAATGCCTGAGATGATGTACAATCCAAAATTGAGGTTAATTATAAAAATCAACACTAACGTGTTACAAACAATGAAAGGTAAAAAGCAAAAAGAATTGTATACTTAAAGTATACTTAAATACAAACATAATTACAGATATTACAGTTGTATGTAATATGTAAATGTTAAAATTTGTATATGTTAAGCACACTTCCGATTGTGGAGAATGAAAATGTAATAAGCTCTCATTTAAAAACATTTAGATTAGATTTAAGGATGCTCTTTTTCCGCTTGGAAGCCAAACGAAGAAAGAAACGCGACTGGCTCAAGAATATTTTGCCTCAGGTTCTCATTTATTCCTTCATTTATACATTTTTATTTTTATGTTTTTGAACAGAAACATCTGTCTCAGATTAAGAAAGGACACTGAAGCAGAGGCATAGTTAGACATAAAACTCTACTGCGCACAATGCACTACTAGGATATAGAAACTTGCTTAACCCACTATACAAGAGTTCAGGGACACAAGTTTGATATCAGCTTTGGCAGGGACATCAATAGTTAATGCTAGCGCGCAAATCTTTTCGCATTCATTTGAGCACTTCATGTAAAATGTGATTATGTAGTCAAAATAACATAATCGGTAGGACTATCATTTAGAAACTATCTTTAGTTTTGTCATGTTTTCTTTGCCTACCTCAATTCTGACTTGTGTGCCGAGTCCGACACCTGGATTTCTGTGTGCGTGCTGCAGTGGCTATTTGGCATGCTCAGAAGAGCGCACTGACATGGAATTCTGCGGGCATAGGTTTGAGTTTCGGTTAAACACTTTTACAATCATTGATTGGGATACTGCGTTTATTTTTTCCGGGATTATCAATCTAAATGAATGCACCGACTTATAAAGTTAATTGTTAAAACTCAAACTTTTTACTGGGGCACAGCTGATTTATACGTGGGCATGTGCCCCAGTAAAAAGGGTCTAACGACGCCCCTGCACTGAAGTAAACAGAAAGAAAGTCATAAAACTCCAGCTTTGGGCGAACAAGAAAGGTGAATCTAAACATAAATGCTTTTTCTCGTTACTATGGCACACACATTTGATCAATTTGAGGACACATTTCCATCATTTCCGTGTCAGTCTCCAAACTGTGTAGTCCCAGTAAGGCTAGTGTGTGGTGAGAGAGCTGGCTTCCCTTGTTGGACTGCCAGCTGAACACACACACGCACACACACACACACGCACCTGCACACACGCACACCTGCACACACGCACACACACAGTCCACTCCAACACCTCAAAGCTTTGTTTATTTTACGGTCCCTAATGTGGGTCATGGTGAACGACTGGTGAGGCACGCACAGTCGTTTAGTCTCAATACCACCTTTATGATTTATGGCCATGTACCCGCCTCTCCCCCCATCCCCCCTCCTCCCCCTCTCTCTTCCTCCCTAAGATCCCCCACGGTCACCTCATCAGACTGACTCAGTACAGAGGCGGTTGTCTGTGTTGAGCTGAACCAGACCACCACCTAAAAGGAATCAAATCATTTCGCCATGTTGAAAGTGAAAAGCAGTAATTACTCGTAATTGGGGCTTCAGATGTATTTTCGCCCTTCTCTCTGTTTCGCCAAATTGGATGATTTCGTTTTCCAGAGGGGTTCTAGATAGCTAGGAATCGTTGGTGGTGGGGCGAAATTGGAAACAATCTTCTGTTCCATTTGAAATAGATTATTCTAGACGTTTGACATCCATTTCTCCGTCCCTTCCTTTCTTTCTTTCTTTCTCTCACTTTCTTTCTCTTAGTATTTGTCTTTCTGTCTCGCTCTGCTTTGATACACTTGAAAGATGAACATCAGAAGGACTGTGATTATGCCGTAATGTTTGATTTGAAGTTTGACTCCTTCTCTCTTCTCCTCTCGTTCTCTGGCTCCAGTGCTCTGTTATCTCTCTTACTGTGGAAGAGAAGGAAAGACGTGTTCTTTCCAGCTGTACAGAGAGTTGTTTTCTAATGGTTCTCAAACGCAATTGAGAACTTGTGTTAGTTATTGTGTATGTGTGTGTCATATTTACAATGTAAATGAAGTCAGACATCTTTATTTCTTATAAACCCAGTTGTCATCTCACTTTGGGTAGCAATCTGCTAATCAAGAATGCAATGCATTCCTCATTCGGTTGTCCCAAAATAAAACAGTTTGGAGCCAAATGTGTGTCTGTGTTCGTACCAGTTATGTTACAGACTGTTAATGCTCACATGATAGTGTGTCTGTGTATATTTATTCTTAGTACAAACTTACCTCCAATATTTTCCCAACAGGTTGTTGCTGTCTAACATCCATATCCCACTGGTCCCCACATGATGTTGTCTGCCAACAGCCCTGAACAACCCGCAGTGAACTGCAGTTCTGTTCGCAGTGGTCATGTTGAGCCTAACTATGTTTCAGAGAAGCAGGTCTGAATGTCCAAGGTCACGGTTGAAAGCCAACCTCGGCAGGACAGAACACAGTGGGGGGGATTCTGTCTGGGAGGGGGGGGGGGGGGGGGGGGAGTTTCTTCACTAATAGCTGCACAAAAAAATCAAACTTCAACTTCAAACCAACTTTCCACAAACTGTGGAAAATGCTGTTTGCTGTTTGGGAAACAAATATTGAAGTGTTTCCTGCGTAGTGTGCTGTTGATGTGTTGGAACGACGGGTGAGACAGCAACGCAAGCAGAGACATGGAGGAAGACACGATGGGTGAGACAGCAACGCAAGCAGAGACATGGAGGAAGACACGATGGGTGAGACAGCAACGCAAGCAGAGACATGGAGGAAGACACGATGGGTGAGACAGCAACGCAAGCAGAGACATGGAGGAAGACACGATGGGTGAGACAGCAACGCAAGCAGAGACATGGAGGAAGACACGATGGGTGAGACAGCAACGCAAGCAGAGACATGGAGGAAGACACGATGGGTGAGACAGCAACGCAAGCAGAGACATGGAGGAAGACACGATGGGTGAGACAGCATTGCAAGCAGAGACATGGAGGAAGACACGATGGGTGAGACAGCAACGCAAGCAGAGACATGGAGGAAGACACGATGGGTGAGACAGCAACGCAAGCAGAGACATGGAGGAAGACACGATGGGTGAGACAGCAACGCAAGCAGAGACATGGAGGAAGACACGATGGGTGAGACAGCAACGCAAGCAGAGACATGGAGGAAGACACGATGGGTGAGACAGCAACGCAAGCAGAGACATGGAGGAAGACACGATGGGTGAGACAGCAACGCAAGCAGAGACATGGAGGAAGACACGATGGGTGAGACAGCAACGCAAGCAGAGACATGGAGGGCGACACGATGGGTGAGACAGCAACGCAAGCAGAGACATGGAGGGAGACACGATGGGTGAGACAGCAACGCAAGCAGAGACATGGAGGGCGACACGATGGGTGAGACAGCAACGCAAGCAGAGACATGGAGGGCGACACGATGGGTGAGACAGCAACGCAAGCAGAGACATGGAGGAAGACACGATGGGTGAGACAGCAACGCAAGCAGAGAAATGGAGGAAGACACGATGGGTGAGACAGCAACGCAAGCAGAGACATGGAGGGCGACACGATGGGTGAGACAGCAACGCAAGCAGAGACATGGAGGGAGACACGATGGGTGAGACAGCAACGCAAGCAGAGACATGGAGGGCGACACGATGGGTGAGACAGCAACGCAAGCAGAGACATGGAGGGCGACATTTTCTGTTTTGTCAATATGAGTGTGTTTGTGTGTGTGTGTGTAAGGGTGGTGTGTGTGTTGGGAGGCGTAGAGTGAGATTGACTGAGGGGGATGTGACACAATAGTGGGGGAGGTTTCTATCCCCAGGTTTTGCTGGGCTTCTAGAAGAGTACTGCTGATGGTACATGCACACACACACACACACACACACACACACACACACGCACACTCATACATTAGCACACACACTTTCATGAGCAAGGCGAGCTTTGGTTTAAATTACAGGTTTAAATGTAGCTACCAGCAACAGCTGCCACTCTCTCCTCATGTCTCACCGCAGGTTGTGCCACTGTCTCACACGAGCACACGACCACTGCAAAACTAGACTACTCTGACAGACTACATGACAACACAAATAAACAGACACACTTGTGTATTAGCTGTATATTTGTGCATTAGTCCCACTCGTTCACTGATAAACTAAAGGAACGTGACGTGTATGTTAGATGAGAAGAACAGTATCAAGCTTCTGGTTCTGCCATAAGTGATCTCCAGTCACAGACCTGGGAACACTACAACAGGAATACCAATAGACGAATTGTTATTGCAAGACCTGTGTTGATTTTACTCTGCGTTGCTATAGGGAGAAACTGTGGAGCGTCAGTGTTGACCAGTCGGACACACACACGCAAGTGCCCACAGACACCACACTAACACTCACTCACATGAAATAGACACACACACAGATTACATACACACACTATACAAAATACACACACATCGCACACGCACAGACACACGAGCGCACACACGGGGGGAGTGTAGCAGGGGTGTGAGGGGTGTGAGGGTGTCTGACATAGTGTGCGTCTGAAGAGACAGACCCGGACCTCACAGAAGTGTGATGCAGCACGCCCGTGTGAATTACAGTCCGCCACGGCGATGTGTGTGTGTGTGTTCATCTGGGCCCTTTACTGCAATGTCGCGAGCAGCCAATCATTTCTTCCACTCTAATTAGCACACATGTAAATCCAGTCTGTCCAGGGACCCCTGCGATGTGGCAACTGCCCACCGTGGGGGGGTGGGGGTGGGGGGCGTGTGTGTGAGCGTGTGTGTGCGAGCATGTGGGTGATGGTGTGAGAGAGGTGTCCACACATTGTCGGCTTTGAGTTAAATCTGCTCCTTCACTAGTCTCAGGACTCTGGACACTCCACCCCCATCTTTGACTCCTTCCCTCCCTCACTGAACACATTCTCTCACCCCTTCCCCCATCCCCTGTCGTCTTAACCCCTTCACCCCTTCCTCCCCACCCCCTCCATCCCTCCATTCCCTACTCCCCCTCCATCCCTCCCCCCTCCCCCCTCCCTCCTTCCCCCACCCAGCCACCAGCCTCACAGTCATCTGCCATCATGGCCGCAACGTTAGACAAAGGTCAACATTCCTAACAGCCAATTGGTCCAGACAGAAGGACCTGAAACAAATCCTATCTTCCTGGAAATGTATTCATCTCTGAGTCTGAATCTCTGGGAGTTTTATCACAGTTGCAACCTACAGTTACAAGGAGACTCACAGTTCCACTACCATGTAACCTGACATTGAGTGTTCAAGGAACATGCGTGCGTATTTTGTGTGAGATAAAACAGACTATTGTTACTTTCATCACATGCAGGGGGAAAAGGGGAGGCGGGAAAGGAAGGGGGGCGGTGTGACACACCTGATGTGACAAGATGTTGCTTCTTCCTTTGCACTTCCAGGCAAGAGGAGGAAGAGGAGGAGGAGGAAGAGGAGGGATGGAACGGCGCAAACGACAGGAAGAATAAATACATGAATAAATAACAGCAAAAGGCAAACAGAGCCCAGCCATCAGTCCGATTAGGTTGGGCCTCGTCGGCCGCCTGCCTCACAGCTGGAGCGGTCACGGTAACTGGAAGAAGCGCTGTCCCTCCGGATATCGGCCCCACCTCGGCCGCCGCTGCCAAGCGCATGTGGCAGATGTCAGCGTTCAGGAAGCCTTAACCGTGTTTGGGACTCAACCAGGATGGGTGGTGGGGGGTGTGTGGGGGGGACGGGGACGCGACTGAAACGACTGACTTTCCGAATCTGTCGCGCACGGACGAGAGGAGGTGAAGAGAGGACATTTGGACTGAACGTGTTAGTGGGTCACTTCAGGGACGGCTTGAACATCTGATTGATTAGGTCCAAAAGGGTTCAACAGAAAAGATTGTCACAGATGCTTACCACAGTACGGGGTCATAACAGGGGAAAATCCTCGCACGCCTACTTCTGCAGGAATGCAGGATATACAAGCTAAAACACAGGAGTAACCTTTAAGTAATTCTGATTCGGTATATATATATATATTATTTTTTGAATTGGTGAAAATTCAGGTGCAGAATGCAATGTACTAGTTTTAATTCTAATACTAATTCACTCTAAAACAAACAAAAAAAATGTCTGTAGCAAAACTGAGAGCAGGGAATAGCTGGTGTAAGGAAGACAGGAGGGTCATGGAGTAGGCCGTGTGTGTGTTTCTGTGAAAGAGTGAGAGGCAGTGTAGGCAGTGTGAACCATGCTTCCTGATGTACAAAGATTTCCTTTCTGTGAGTTGGACGTGTGTTTGTGTGTGAAAGAGAGTACTCCTGAAGAGTCTCATAGTGATTACAGCAACAGACTCTCTCTCTCTTTCTCTCTCTCTCTCTCTCTCTCTATCTCTCTCTCTTTCTCTCTCTCTCTCTCTCTCTCTCTCTCTCTCTCTCTCTCTCTCTCTCTCTCTCTCTCTCTCTCTCTCTCTCTCTCTTTGAACAAAAAACGAAGAAAAACGCATTTATTCCAATGTTCCGAAGATTTCACTTCCAAGTGTCTACGTGCGCACACACACATTGGGTGTGTGTGTCTGTGTGTGTGTGTGTGCAGGGCTCACTCAAAACCAGCCCTTTGAAGTGAAGCAGCGATGAGGGGAAGTTAATTATCTCCCATTATGCAGGCTGGGCGCGACCATGCGCCAGTTAAGGCCATGTTTTTCCCTTTAATTAACTAGAAAGCCAAGCGCTGCCTGTCAGCGAGCCACTCTGCGAGTGTTTCAGAGGCGGGAATCTTCGGGTGCGGATGAGAGGGCGCTAGCGCCGGCCACATGTTAATGCTACAGCGTTAGCATCTTAAACTGCGTTAGCGGGATGCTGCTTTCAACCGGGTCTGGGGGAAAAGTGAATGTAAGAAAAGTCTCCAGGGAAAAACTTGTATTATTCTTTTTTTTTTTGGAGGGGGGGGGGGGGGGGTCTTCCAGAACTGTCTCTGCTATCGGGCAAATCCTTGTGGGGTTGAAGGATGTGGAAGCAACTTGGAAGTGTTAGGAGAAAACTCTCGATAATGTAAAATTATGATTTCATGGGGGGGTTGTGTGGATTATAATGGGCTAATGGTGCTGTGGGCCTTGGAGCAGTCAGACGAAGCCTTTGAGCTGGATGAAAACAGACAGGGAAAGTATTCTTAATTGCTTGTTGAGGTAATAAATATAGAGATATTGTGCCATGGAAATCACTCTTAAATCTATCTTGAGTTGAGAATTTATTCCAAAGTCACAGAAGAAACTATGTTCTCACTTTCAAGCCAACGTAATGCCCCCTATCCTGCAATGCTGAGTTAGGACATGTTACATGTTAGTTTAAAGGAAAGGATCTTTTTTGAATTTGCTCAGTGCATGCATGACTCTGGGGACGGAGAAAAGAGATTTCTCTCTCTGCATCATATCGTGTAAAGGAGGAGCACAGTCTTTTACTGTGTGTTCATTAGTAGGATACCATGAATTAAACATGTGGCTCGACAATGCTATCATCGTTCATCTTTACAGTAGTGGATACAGAAAACGGAGATCATTTTTACTGAAAGCTTGACAAATAGTTGTGCGGTTGTGTAGGTTGTTGTAGGTTGCAGTCACATCAAACACAAGCGACAACAACGGGTGTGAACTGGTGAAAACGCACTCCGAGCATCCAGCCCCAGTCGTAATTGACCATACATCACCGTGTGCACACTGAGGAATGTTCTGGAGGTCTTGTTGTGGCGCTTTGCTCAGGGAATGGCATAATTGCGAAAAATTAAGTTGTCAAAGACTCCTGCCGTGGTTCCCTAAAACGAGAGCTCACGTCCGTCCGAGCTGCGTGCCTCCTTCTCAGCTGAACTGTGCTCAGTAGGGAAGAAATGCATGCTGGGAAGCGTACCGCTGGGGTTGAGCAATTAAATAGAAAATGACAGCATGAAATATGATGATTACTGTTATACAAAAGGCACATTTAGGAATGAGTAGATAACTGTCATTTTTTTTTTTTTTTTTTTTCACAGCTGTTTTTTTTTAGACCTTTTTTTTACTTTGTTAACTTAATGTGTCTGCGATGATGTTGGTTTTGAGGGAGGGTTAAAGTTGGCTCTTTAATAACTCTGACTTGTGACTCTGGGTTTGTATCCAGTGCTGTTTGGATAGAAACCTGAAGACATTTTGTTTTTTGGAGTCATGGAATAATGTCTTTCCTTCCTGTTCAAAATGATTATTAGATGTTCTGATAAACTTTAAATAATTAAAGGAAAAGCGAATATCTGACATAATTCTGGTCGAGATAGTACAGTGATAGACGAAACATAACTTGTCTGTTCATGTGCCTTTTAACACCCAAATTATCTTTCTTTGTAGAAATATAAATAAAAATGTCCACACTTTCTATATACTAATACTATTCACTCTATATAACACTCCTATATAACTATATAACTCCTATAGTGTACTATACATACACTATATAACAATTTATTTCCTCCTACCCACACAACCAAACCCTTTATTACAGTCCACAACCAAAGGGGGGTGCTGGTCCCACCATGCAATGGGTTGGCATTCTACATGTACCCCACCCTCACACACACACCCTCACACACACACCCTCACACACACACCCTCCACACACACCCTCACACACACCCTCACCACACACACCCTCACACACACACCCTCACACACACTCCCTCACACACACCCTCACACACACACCCTCACACACACACCCTCACACACACACACCCTCACACACACCCTCCACACACACACCCTAACACACACACCCTCACACACACACCCTAACACACACACCCTCACACACACACCCTCACACACACCCTCACACACACACCCTCACACACACACCCTCACACACACACCCTCACACACACACCCTCACACACACACCCTAACACACACACCCTCACACACACACCCTAACACACACACCCTCACACACACACCCTCACACACACACCCTAACACACACACCCTAACACACACACCCTCACACACACCCTAACACACACACCCTCACACACACACCCTAACACACACACCCTCACACACACCCTCACCACACACACCCTAACACACACACCCTCACACACACACCCTAACACACACACCCTCACACACACCCTCACACACACACCCTAACACACCCACCCTCACACACACACCCTCACACACACACCCTAACACACACACCCTAACACACACACCCTAACACACAACACCCTAACACACACACCCTCACACACACACCCTAACACACACACCCTCACACACACACCCTAACACACACACCCTCACACACACCCTAACACACACACCCTCACACACACACCCTCACACACACACCCTCACACCACACACCCTCACACACACACCCTAACACACACACCCTAACACACACACCCTCACACACACACCCTAACACACACACCCTCACACACACACCCTAACACAACACACCCTCACACACACACCCTCACACACACACCCTCACACACACACCCTCACCACACACACCCTAACCACACACACCCCTCACACACACACCCCTAACACACACACACCCTCACACACCACACCCCTCACACACACATGCCCTCACACACACACCCCTCACACACACATGCCCTCACACACACACACCCCTCCAGTGCCCGGTATTGACCGGTCTGGACTGTGTGTGTGCGGGACGACAGCAGAGCTGTTATTAATGTGCGTCGCTCTCCTCGTGCATCCCTATCTGTGCTCTGAGACGCACCCCACCCCTCCCCACCCCACCCCCACCCCTCCCCACTCCTTCCCACCCCTCCGCCCAAGCTGGCTCCAGCTGTCTGGCTCCGACGGGTAAAAAGATCCTTCCTCATGTCTTGAGTCCACCCCCCTCCCCCCCCCTCCTTTCCCCCACCCTCCCTCCACCCCCCCGCTAACCTCCCACAGCAAAATCAATAGGGAAATATTTCTGAAACTTTCCAGCAGCATAATGGGGCTGGTAGTCTGTGTGATGGCCTTGAATTTGAATTCATTGTAAGAGTATCTTAATGGCCTGTTCTGGATGGCGCTGGTCTGAGGGGGTGGAGAGAAGGAGGAGGCCCAATGTTCAAACAGTCTGTGGGGGAGGAGGGCAGGGGCGTTGTGGGATGGGGTTATGGGGCCGTGGTGGGTGCACCCTCTCATCCAAGCCCACTGGTCGCCAGGCTAAATCGTTGTCGTTTGGGAAGGCCTCCATGTTAATTCCTTACAGGCATGCACGAACACACACACCGCTCGGACACATGCACACACGCACCAGACACAGAAAAAAACACTGAAGACGTCCAGTCATAAGTGTGTGTGTGTGTGTGACCATGTGAAGTAGTGGTGAGTTTCAGAGAGGAAGACCGTGCTGCTGCCGCCGCCGGCTGGTTGGAGACATGTCACTTCCTGTGGAACTCAAGTCGGCCATTTTGTTTTCCTTGTAACAAAGTACAGCCTCCTCCCTCTCCTCCCCCTCTTCACCCCTTCTCCCTCTCTCTTCCCTGTCCTCCCTCTCCCCCCTCTCTCCCCCTCTCCTCTCCTCTCCATCCTCCTTCACCCTTCTCCCCCTCTCCTCCCCCTCTCCTCTCCATCCTCCTTCACCCTTCTCCCCCTCTCCCCCCTCTCCTCTCCATCCTCCTTCACCCTTCTCCCTCTGTCTTCCCTGTCCTCCCTCTCCCCCCTCTCCTCTCCATCCTCCTTCACCCTTCTCCCTCTCTCTTCCCTGTCCTCCCTCTCCCCCCCTCTCCTCTCCCTCCTCCTTCACCCCTCTCCCTCTCTCTTCCCTGTCCTCCATCTCCCCCTTCTCCTTTCCATCCTCCTTCACCCCTTCTCCCCCCTCTCCCCCCTCTCCTCTCCATCCTCCTTCACCCCTTCTCCCCCTCTCCCCCCTCTCCTCTCCATCCTCCTTCACCCTTCTCCCCCCTCTCCCCCCCTCTCCTCTCCATCCTCCTTCACCCTTCTCCCCTTCTCCTCCCTCTCTTTGCCCTCCCTCCCCCTTCTCCATCCTCCTCCTCCCCCCACCATTGACTATCTATAACTGAGGCTAAGTATCATTTTGGTTTTCACGCTTTGCTCTCCCCCTATGACACTGCAGTGCTATCACCACAGTGACTCCTGCTTCCCCTTTCAGAATTCTTTGGGGGGAGTTTAACCCCCCTTCTACACTCTCTTTTTCTCTGCTTTAGATTAAACTCCCTCTCTTTCTTTCTCTCACACACTTTATCTCTCTCTGTCACTCTTTCTCTCGGAGATTGTCCTCTTGGAATCTTGCCTGAAGAGATGTGAGACTCACTCAAACTAAATATGTGAAAATGATTAAGAGTCCAGTTTTATGAAATAAAAATTTCAGATGTGCAACGTTTTTCTCGTCATTTTCAGTTGCTAATTCATGATAATTTGGATCTTCTCTGTATTCTGTGTTTCTTTTCTATTCCTAAACCGGTTTTATACTTGGTGCCGATTGACACCCCAATCTGTCCATTGTTTTTAAGATGCATCTTTTAGTTCACTTTGTACCAGGTGCAACAAAAGAAGTGTGAGCACACGTGAAAATACATTTTAAATTGTTGTGTTTGCATAATTTGTACCAAAATACACCCATCTTTTTACTTCCCAGCAATATAATTAGTCTCTCTCTCTCTCTCTCTCTCTCTCTCTCTCTCTCTCTCTCTCTCTCTCTCTTTCTTTCTTTCTTTCTGGCTTGTTAGATTCCTTACCACACAAACACTTCACTTCCTCTCTATCTTACTCTACAGCCACAATACCAACCCTCTCTCTCTCTCTCCTCTGTCTCTTTCTCACTTGTCTCCCTTCCTCCATCTCTCTCCCCCTCACTCCCTCGTCCCCCTCTCCTCCGGATGGAATCCGGCTGGTGTGCTGGTGGCTGGCTGTGACGGCTGGCTGTCTGGTGTCGAGCTGGATCAGGGAGGCGTGGAGGCGCGGCCCGATCGGAGGCGAGGGAGGACGCCTCGCTGCAGGTCACCTTTCACGGGTAATTAGTGTCGGAGCGCCGGCGTGTTGGGCGCTTGTCGGCCCTGCTTATCGTGAGGATCAACAACGATCAGTCTC
Organism: Hypomesus transpacificus; assembly: GCF_021917145.1. Lineage (NCBI taxonomy): Eukaryota > Metazoa > Chordata > Actinopteri > Osmeriformes > Osmeridae > Hypomesus > Hypomesus transpacificus. The sequence goes on from NC_061063.1 coordinate 9,628,767, forward strand.
CACGTCTCTCTCTCTCTGTCTCTCTCTCTCTCTCCCTCTCTCTCTCTCTCTCTCTCTCTCTCTCTCCCTCTCTCTCTCTCTCTCTCTCTCTCTCTCTCTCTCTCTCTGTCTTTCTTTCTGTCTCTCTCTCTGTCTCTCTCTGTCTCTCTCTGTCTGTCTCTCTCTCTGTTTCTCTCGCTCTGTTTCTCTCTCTCTCTGTTTCTCTCTCTCTCTGTTTCTCTCTCTCTCTGTTTCTCTCTCTCTCTGTTTCTCTCTCTCTCTCTCTCTCTCTCTCTCTCTCTCTCTCTCTCTCTCTCTCTCTCTCTCTCTCTCTTGCAGTCTCTCTCTGTTTCCTCTCCTCTCTCCTTGTGCTCTTTTTTTGTGCTTTGGCGGGCCTCATGCCGAAGGGTGGTGGCAACCTCTCTCTCTCTCTCTGTCTCTCTCTCTGTCTCTCTCTCTCTGTCTTTCTGTATCTCTCTGGCTCTCTCTCTCTCTTTCTGTCTTTCTCTCTCTCATTTTCTCTCTGTCTCTCGCCACGATCATGCAACACCTCCTTACTCTCAGTGTCTTTCCGTCAGTTAACCCGTGTCATTTTTCAAGGGCTGCTTACATGTTGAGAATGTGACGAGATTTTTGATGTTTCCTCTGGGAAATGTTCACTTTTGACCTTTTTACTGGTTTTTACTTTCTCCTTCCTTCTCTCTTGTATGCTTTTTGTTTATGCACATTCACACACATAAACAAACACAAACACACACACACTCACTCACAAACGATGCACGCATCATACAAGCTGTTTTTCTGAGAGGACAGACTTCAGTTCCAGAGGGTGTCAGTGTCTGACCACGTCAGTAAACATGAGACTTGTTTGTGTCAGATGGAGAGAGTGAGGGAGTGTGTGTGTGATAGGCAGAGGGAGAGAGAAGGAGGGGATAACAGATAAAGGGATGGATGGAGAGAGAGAAACAGAGAGATAGAAAGAGAGGGAGAAGGAGAGAGAGATGGAGAGAGATGGAGAGAGCGAGGGAGAGAGACAGAGAGAGACAGAGTGAGAGAGAGAGTTTTTCACCCGGAGGTGACTGGTCTTGGCAGAGTTGACCCTTCATGACATGCTGGCACTGTCTCCTCAATGCCAAGGGCATAATCCTGATACTAGACTGCCCTTTTCTCTGCCTCACACACACACACTCACACACACAGACACACACATACACACACACACACGCTAACACACTCACACAGACACACACTAAAAGGTCCATTGTCTCAAAGACTGATGCTTCACAGCAATGATGTTTGGTGTTTGTCATCCTCTAAAGAATCTTTTCAAAACCCCAAATTACATGTGATTGGCAAATAAAATGTAAGATATCTGAGGTACCTTCAACACAGCAGGAACAACAAGGAATAAATCATGGAAATATACAATTGAAGGTAATAATTGACATAAAGTGTACAGCCAGGGCAGCTAACAAATAGTAGGTATTATAATTATGCACACAAGCTATATGTTTAAATACCAGTTGGTGTGTCCAGGAGTTCATATGATGCCTGCTGTCTTCAGGCATTGATTAATGATGTCTGGCTGTGAAAGTCTCTCATCCATAGGACACTATTAGTTTTTACTCTAATTACCACTGGTAGTAATGTTTCCTATCCATAACTGTCTGGCGCTGTGTGAGTGTTTGTGTGTGTGTGTGTGTGAGAGTGCGGGTGCATGCATGCATACTTGGAGGGGGTGAGGGGGTGTGGGGGGTATGGCCTGCATGGTGTGGGTAGGGTTTGGCCTGTTTACTGCTGCGGTAGGTGTGTGTTTCTGCTTCTCTATGCAATACTTGTGTGTATTTGTGTGTGTGCATGTGTGCTTGTACATTGTGTGCATCAACATGTATGTGCGCGTTTGTGTGGATGTGAGTGTATGTGTGTGCGAGTGTGCAAATGCAAGGGTGTGACTTGGTATGCATTCAAAAGTGTGTGTGTGTGTGTTCACAAGAGAGACGGAAGACTGAGGAGGATGAGTGAAGGCGAGCTTGTGTGAATTTGTGTGGTGTGTTTGCGTGTGTGTATGTGTGTGTATGTGTGTGTGTGATTGAGGCTCGACATGCGCCCGTCTCCTCTCCAACATTGTATGGCAGTGCATCTTTCATTTCAATATTTCAATATTTATGTCTCACTTTTACACACTGAGAAGTTCAAAGTCATTGTAAGGGTATGTAATTTGGACGTTCATTCTCCGTCAATTACCATAGCTGTTTCTCAGGCCAAGCCTGGTTTTGATTTTTTAGATCTGTTTATTTATGAGTATTATTTTCCCTCAGTCTCTGTTTGGCAGCTCAGCTGCAGCCGGGAAAATCTTCCCTCACAAACCCTGATTATCCCAGAGAAGGAGGCTGCCAGTTTTATATCAACCAACATGTTAACATTACTGGTGGATTTGGAGCCTAAATGCTCAACCGTTTTTTAACTGTTGATTACTGTAAAGTGAACTTGAAAGGCGTACTTGAATAGAAGAGGAGAGCTGTGTTTGTTGTTCTCTTAAGAGCTTATATTGTGTGTGCGTGTTAAATACGTTCACTGGTGAGTGCGTGGCAAAATAGTCAATTGAAAGCATTTGACAGCAAACCAAATCTTTGTGTTTGTGTAGGTGTTGGTGTCTGTATATGTGTGTGTTTGATTGTGTGCACATGGGTGTAGATGTAGTGATGTGGGTGTCTTTCTATGTGTGTGTGTGATCATCAACATCACGTCTTCCAGTGTGTCCACCCCGTATGTGTTTTCATGAGTAAGTGTTTGCTCCCGCTCCTCTACGGGCCCTCGTTCCCCCGGCGCGCTCGTGAACTTCACCGGGAACCAGGGAAAAGGCCAGTCTCATTTGCATACGGGGGTCTTCATTAGAATATGCTAAGGACGCGAAGAAGAGCGTCTCCAGCCATGTTGATGAATAGCTACCGCAACGCAGTCGCCTCCAAGTACTCTGTCGTCACCTTCATTTGCATACCTGCTTCATTGAAGTTATTTATTTATTTACATACTTAATGGCGCATACTTACACATACAGCATCTTAGGATCCTTGGCCAGCGCTCCGGAATTTAAATGAGCTTTTTTCTTTCCCCAGGTGAAACTAAGGATTGTCATTCACGTTTAAAAGGAAATTGTGGATGGTGAAGTTGTCGGTAAAGGTTTGTGATGCGTAGATGTTACAATTAGGTAAATGTTATCCTCAATCTGAGGAATTATAATAGCCAAAGTGTTTTTGTTATTATTAGGATAGATAAGACAATGTCAATCAAAACTGGTGAATGGAATTCAGACCTGATGGTTGATAGCTCTCTGACAGCTTCTCCTGAGCTCAGAAACATTCAGCAACACTTTAGGGATCCAACTTTGGGTTTTTTTGGGAAGGGGAAAATGCAATCTCCTCCCTAAGACATGTTAGAAGCCCTTAAACAGTAAACACACTAAATAAATAATGTTTTTTTTTTCCTCCCTCCCTCTACTCTTTTTTTAATATTTGTATTTGTGGTTGAAATGGACCCCAGGGCGCTGGTCTCTCAGGCCTCATGCGGTGCTGTCTGTTGAAAGCAAACCTGAGCGGATGGTCCTGGAACGCCTGTTTAATCTAGTCATCCAGGCCCTGACGAGATCTGACTGGCTCGGTCCCGAGTGAAATCTTTGAGTCCCGGATCTCGACGGCAACCCATCGCCCTCCGTAAACACACAGAGCCAAGCGTCAGATGTTGGCTCGCATTTAATCGGTGGTCTTCCAGGACAACAAAAAAACAAAAAATACTAAACAAAACCCACACAAAAATCAGTTGGACATGAAAGTCCAGAGTTTAATAGAAGCTTTTTGTTTGTTTGTTCTTGTTGTTTTTTGACAGTGTGGTTAGGTAACGGGATTCAGTACATTAGGGGTTTCTTGAAACTGTCACCACCTACACGAGATCATCTGAACACTGCATTTCCTGTTGACGACACATACATGTTCATAAACCAAGTCCCTACAATCTGCCAGATGGTAGGATGCGTCATTCTACTCTCTTTTGGACGCACCAGCCTAAGCTACCAGCCTGAGACGGAAGGAGAGAGTAACAGTAAGCTGGTGAACAAACCCGGGCTGACCAGTACACGACCCAAGACACTGTGAGTAGATGTGCGAAAGGCGAAAACGCCACGGATGACGCAAAACATAGAAGTGCACATGTTTGTGTCACATAGTGTGTGTGTGAGAGCGCGTGTGTGTGTGTGTGAGGATGCAGAATGAGGACCTTAGTGAGACCACTCCTCGCCACACGGCCAAACAACCTGGTCATAACATCAGGATATTTATTTAAATTGTTATATACTATGCAGTTATATACATAATATATGCTTCATAAAAGTTCTTTTTCCACGTCCTCTATTTTACCGGCAGGCCTTCAGACCACGGAAGGAGCTAATTAATGACCAGTCCCTTTCACAGTTCGCTCTGGCTGACTTTTCAGTCAGCGCCTCGGTTAACATTCAGGTTCCACTTCTTTGTACGAGAACCCAAGGGGCAAGTTACGACAGCCGTAAGGACTGCAGTGCTTTAAATCTTAACTGCTGGTCTTTTTTTTGTTGTTGAAAAGAGCAGGCGAGCAAGGCTTTAATTTCCATTCCCGGGCTCTGATTTATTTGATATCCAAGGAAGTTTTGCTAAGCGGGCTAATGAGAAGCACAGGGCTCCTGAATGATTTAGTAGGGAGAGGGTGCGTGGATACGGAGATAGAGAAAGTCAAAAGACAAATTCTCATCTCGTCCCTTAATTGGCGAAGGAGGAAAGTTTTGCTCCAAATGATTTAATGTCACAATAAAAAATATTTGTTGCTAATGAGTGTAGTGTCACAGTTTGACAAAGAAATCTATGCACCTTCCCTTTTCAGACGGGTTTACAACACTGAGTCTTTTCACACCACTGGAATCTTGATTATGTTTTTTTTCAGGCATTAAGTAGCCTGAAGATGCAAAGGAAGGTCTTTTTTTTTCAGATTTCAGAACAAAGGATTGTCTTGAGGCATATTTGAAAATTAAGTTCAATAGAAAATTATTCGATATGCCTCATGACAGGGAATCTCAAAGATAAAGATTAAAGATCTTCCTTAAGGGTTTGGGAGAAATACTTGAAACAGCAGTAAAGTGTCTAATTACTTACCCCAGTCTACTGAAGTTGTAGATATCTGTAGTACCCAACATATGATGACAGTACCACATCCATACAGCCAGCTCACATCCAGATGTTCAATGAGAGGATATAGTCAAAAAAAAAAAAGTTTAAACGCAAAACAAATATTTTACTTGTTTACATAAATTGGTATGCTGTTTACAAAATGGTAAAATGTTTTCTGTTTATTTATTGATGTTTTTATGAAAGTTTTCCTCAAACTACTACTTGTACTAACATTGCAGCTAACTTTCAAAGACATGTTATTTTTTTGGAAGTGGTTTACCGAGTTACAGAATGTGGTTTACCACAACAGAGTGATTTCACCCCTAACATGTCTGTGATTACTTTTACAACACTCAACCAAGTAGAGTATCCAAGAGACCAAATCCTGAAGCTAATCCTGTAAGGTAAGGGGCTGAAATAAAGGTACCTCAGTGATGCAACTGTGAACTTTTGACACTTATTAGTCATTTGCAGTTCATCAGCAGAGTTGATAGAATACGGAATGGCCCCGGGAACCAATCACAGTCAAGATCTGCTGTCGCCCATGGAGACCACTGTGGCACTTGAAGGTGTTGTAGCTAAATATGGCTTCATTTTACTGTGAAATAAGCTCTTCTCTCTCTCTCTCTCTCTCTCTCTCTCTCTCTCTCTCTCTCTCTCTCTCTCTCTCTCTCTCTCTCTCTCTCTCTCTCTCTCCTGCTATATCTCTCTCCCTCTTTTGCTCTCTGACTCTCTTCCTGTCTCAAGCTTTCTTTCTCTATCCCTACCATCTCTCTCTCTCTCACACTCTCTTTCTCTAACCCTACTATATCTCTCTCTCACTCTCTTTCTCTATCTCTATTTCTATAGATGGGTCAGATGGCTGAGTGGTTAAGGAGTCGGGCCATTAATCAGAAGGTTGTTGGTTCAATTTCTGGCCGTGCAAAATGACGTTGTGTCCTTGGGCAAGGCACTTCACCCTACTTGCCTCGGGGAGAATGTACGTATTACTGTTTATTACTGAGAATGTACTATTAATTACTGTAAATTGCCCTGGATAAGAGCGTCTGCTAAATGACTAAACGTCTATCCCTACTATCTCTCACACACACAAACACACACACACACGCACGCCTTTCCACCAAACCTACCATTGAAGTCCCCCAAAAATCACCAAAACACAACAATCCCACAGCCCTTTCCCTCCTGCCCACGCCATCCATCTCCCTGTGTTCTCCAGCACGAGTCGAGTCTTTGTGTGTTTCTCCACCACTCGAGAGCTCTGTTTGTTCAGGTCTACCCGGCTTGAGCTGAAGTTGTCACAGTTAATACCTCTTTGTATTCAATCATCCTGTCTGCTTCTGAGAGGGCTCCGAATGACAGATGTAAGAGCTGAACCAGGGGCTAAACTGAAGGAGAGACACTCCTACTGTTGGATCTCTGACAGACTGGTGCTGCCGAAAGTTAGACGTGCCGTCTGGTCCGGTGAAAAAGCTGACAGTGATCAACAAAGAAGTATTGTCTTACCAGTTTTTTTTTTAATTGTCTTTCCACGGTCTCAGAGATCAACTGCTTGGATTTTTCTAGCGCTCTTGTCAAAAGAATCCTGTGTTTTCTTTATTTTTTTCTTGCTGTTGGAGTAAATGATATTTCCCTAAGAGCTCTCTCTCTGACGCTCTCAAAGTGATATTGACATGTTGTCAAGTCCACGCTTCTCCCAGAAGGCTTCTTAGGTTTTTGACAGGCCCAAGCTCCGATCAGGATTTTTTCCCTCCGTTGAGTAATTTCAGCTTGTCTTCCAGAAATGATTTGTTGCCCCTATTTTTAGTCCAAACTCAGATCTTCCCCCGTCAAACTACAAGTTGTCTGGAGACACCTGGTAGGGGGTCCCTCAGAGATACCACGTCTAAAATCTGGACAAGTCAACATTCTGAGCGATGAAGAATACATTTTATTATGTGTGAATAACCAGTGTTGGCCACAACACGTATGGTTTAACACCTGCTCTAGAACATTCACAGTTTGCAAATCATAATTTTTGAAATAGCTGCTCATTGTCATTTATATTTCTATGTACCAAATCAACCCCTTAAACATATAAACAGGAGAGAAAATACATGAAAATAAAAACGCCTGAAAGTCTCACACTCCGGAAGCCGGATGATTTCGACACCTTCCCACCACGCTGAGAGGTTGAAGGGCGAGGCCTTAGCCCAGCTGTGTGACATATTGCAGCGGTATGAAGTCGATGTTTCGCTGTCTTGCCCCTTGCTGCCCCTCCCCCCCCCCTCCACAATGGCCCCCGCCCCCTCCCATAGCCCCCCCCCCCCCCCTTCCATGGCCCACCGCCCCAAAAGACATATGAGGCCATGCTGTTTCAGATGACGACCTCGTGGGTCTTGACCATAAAAACAGCATCAGGGCAATGAGCCACAAAGAGATGGAGATGGAGCGAGCGAGGGAAAGAGAGAGAGCGAGGAGGAGAGAAGTGATGGAGAGAAAAATAGGGGGATGGTGGTGAGGATGAATGGAGAACAGAAAAGAACGAGTTGGAAATACTTCAGGGACAGAAAGAAAAAGACAAGGTGAAAGACCTGCATATCTAGAGGGAAAATATATATTTAGAGTCAGAGTGGAGTGAGACAGAGAGAGACAAAGGGAGATAGAGACAGACAAAGAGATAGAAGGAGAGAGACAGAGAGAGACAGACAGACAGAGGGAGAGAGAGACAGACAGAGAGATAGAAGGAGAGAGAGAGACAGAGAGATATTGCGCTTTGGGCTGATGAGCCAAATGGGAGCTCCACTGCTCCAGCTGTGGCCATAAAACAGCAGGTGGATGCCATCATTAGGGCTGGCAGATGAAGCGGTCACCCAGAGATGCAGCCCTCCAATCTGCCCTCTCTCAGCACCACTCAGCCAGTCTAGCATGCAAAAGGGCCCCCAGACCCAGCCCCTGCAACACACCTTTACCAGGGTACAAGACCAAGGTGTTTGTTTGTTGGGTTCCATGATTCAGCTCGGTTAACTTCAGACCCTGTGAGAAGACCACACAAAAAAAACGAATAAAAGGGAAGAGAAAAGACTCACATACAGTGAGAAGAGTTGAAACTGTCGTTACAAAAAGGTTGAAATTACAATTGAATGTTTGGTTTGCCTGCTTTGCCAGACGGTTTCAGGCTACGGGGACTGTTGTATATTGGTTTCACTCTGTCAGGCAAGCTGAATCAAGCACAGCTTCTGTAGCTTCACCTGAACTGGACTCTACGCCACCCTGCTCTGATGGGCAAGGCGTTTAACAAGCCTACCAGGAGGCCCCAAGTCACATTACTAGCACGAGGTCACGCTCAACGAACACCCAAATAACTTCCCCAACTAAACTTCCACAACGTAGATCAGTGTATGAAATGTGACCTTTTTGCCACGATGGGTAGCAACTTCTACTGCATGAGGTAATGGTGAGTGAGCTATTGTTTGTGTGGACAAAAAAACAAGCAAATGAACAGTAAGAACATTGAGAGAGAGAGAGAGAGAGAGAGAGAGAGAGAGAGAGAGAGAGAGAGAGAGAGAGAGAGAGAGAGAGAGAGAGAGAGAGAGAGAGAGAGACAAATGAAGAAGGGAAGGAAAGAATGAAAGAATGATGAAACAAGCTCCTCTAGGTTATTAACTAAAACCATTTAGTCTTGGACAAATGCCAGTTCCACTCACAGAATTGTCTTTTGTTCTGCACAACAATACTATTGTTAAAGCTAGGACATAGTGTTGAGAAACACAACAAGGCTTTATAGATTTTATTTATAGCCTCAATTAGCATAGATTGTTTACATGCTGCCCAAATCGGATATAATTAACAGCACCAGGTTTTTTGTGTGTGGTTGTAATGGCATTTTATCACAGGGCTTTACTGAGGTAAAGGGGTCGTAGCTAAATCAAAAATGTTTCAAAGATACATTTTCAGGGCATTTCTGCTTTATTGGGGGTAAATAAAGTGTAGAGTGACAGGAAAGTAGGACAGGGAGAAAGAGAGAGGGAGGGGTGAGGGCATGCAGGAAATGACCCCGAGCTGGAATCGACCCCGGGCCCCTGCAGTAAGGCCTCGACTTACGTGGTACGGGGTCTGAACCGGTGAGCCACCGGGGGGGGCGCCCTGTCACAGTTAAATAAGTGGATCTCACTGACGGTCGTCACGATTGGCTGCAGGATGCACAACCAAGCTGGCGATTGCTTGTCCGTCCATTAGATGTTGTAAAAGAGAGAATCATTTACATGATTTATGACATTATCAACGCCACCCTTGGGCTGTGAAGTCTTATTACTTCAATTCACTTGTGATTGAAGTAATGGCTGGCCGTAATATCCTTTGATAATCACACTCAATACAATCATTAGAGAAAGAGGGCTGATGTTCTGACTCCCTCAAGGCAGGAAAGAGATTAAGCAAATGACAAGTTTGAGAGATTAAGAGAGCCTTGATAAACCTATTATGTGGCCCTGTATAGATGCTTTCAAAATCACTGCTTTCTCTTCGTCGTCTTTGTCAGGTGTTAGGTTACGCAGACGATAGATCGGTCAAAGCATCAGACTGAAGAAAACAAAATGGAGGTGTTTAATTTGTTGTGCCTCAACGTCCAATCAGTAGAGAGGCATTGATGTCACCTTGAGTGCGCTGAGATTAGCAGAAAACGCAGTTTTCAAAAGAACCAGTCATATAACAGTCTTAAAAAAGGTACAATTGGTAAAGATTCTTTTTAGTAAAAGTCTTAGTCTCTTATGACCATGTTGTTTAAGCTCATGAGGGCCTCAGACAGTTGTTTAGCAACACAGACAGCTCAGTGGCAGTGGAATGTCTTTTTATCATTTTTTAGTGGCCTGCTACTTTCCAGCCAATTATGTTCAGGCAATTCTCTTCCAGCCAATCACCTTTGGTGAGGCGGGCCTTCTTCCTTGGCTTATTTTGTGAAACCACTGTCAATCAAACTCGAACTGGAGGAAAGCCCAAAATTCAGACATGAATAAGGGCACTCTGTTTCTCATATTTCCATTTATTGTCTTACGTTACCTACTGCAACTTTAATATCGTCCTTCGGAGCATCGTGGTACAATGTTCATAAAATATTCACTAATATTCCGTTTGTTTGGAAAGGGTCTTCGCTGACTCACCAGCAACATCGCGTGATGGCTGAAGCTTGGAGAAAGGAACGACAGACATTCTCAGCTCGGGCTGCATCTCTCCGTCGCTACTCCCGTCAGGGCGCTGCCACCCCGGCCTCACCATATCGCTGCCAACCTCGTGCCCACAAAACCAGGGCCTCACCAGCCGCCACTTTGATTATCCAGGCAGCCTATCAAAGAGCTTATTAAAATCGCCCAGTTTTGCATACACTGGGCCTATGTGCCATGTTCCAGCGTTTCAATGCACGAATGCAAATGCAGACACTCTGCCTCTTGGTAATTACGTTTATGAAGGACAGCTGTAATACATAATTAACAGATATGTTCGCGAGGTGCAACATTCCTTCCCTGGTCCTCACCTCTGCTGAGGTAATGCCCGAGAGTTCGGAAACGAACTCTATGGTCCAAACAACGCCGGCGTGGGTTGCGCGTTGACGGAGGGGGGAGTGCTATCGGGTCTTGAGGGCCAAAAGGGCCGGGTTTGTAAAACACGGCAGTTTTTTCGCGGTAAATTGTGCTGTTTTGTCTAATTGTTGCATCTCTGTGCTATGTATTCGTCCTTCTAACCACTAATCATTTAGAGATACAAGAGGCGTGTCAAGGGAAGTAAGGAATTGAACACTTGTTGGTTTTTCCACCTGTTTTTTCATTGTGTCCACTTTTCAGCAGCCTCTTCCGTTGAGTTTCTGGCAAACATGGATCAGACTGGACTGTCTAATGTTCAGAAGGAACCACAGCTTTCACTAAAGCCTACTTGCGTTCCTCAACACCTTTACACACTGTGTTTCTGCCCCTGGCAGCCTGAAACGAACTCTTGGCCACCCGCCACTACCTGCAGCTGAACTCGGCGAACTTCTGTATTTTTCCGAGAAAAACTTTTTTTCTTCTTTTTTTTTCTTCCAGTGGGGGGCTTTTGATTGGCTTATTAGTGGGTTGTTTTTGATTGGCCCATCAGTGCAGTTCTGACTGTTTGCCCCTCTGTGGCTTCTGTGGGAATGGAGTGGTGTAGGAGAGCATGTCATCCACTGATCTGTTTTTAAAAGCCAACCCTGATGTTTTAAAAGGCATCATCAAGGCAGAGGGCTGTCCAAGTCGGTTACAAGTTAACTAAATAAACAGTGACAATGAAATTAATAATGCATATTGTTTGTGAACGCCTCAGCTGGATGATTTGACTGATGTATGCAAAGATGGTAATTTATTGAAAGTAAATTCATGTAATTGTGCCACGGAACTTGATGAACCAAACGAAGGTGTCAGCATGGTTTCCATCATCATCAGACGGCGAAAATCATTAAAGAGCAAAAACAAATCCAACTTCAAAGGACAGCGCAACAGAACAAACATTTATTTTATGGATGTGTTTCATTTAGGAGAAAAAGTTCGGAACGGTTGTTATGGTAACTATGTCAGATTGGTTGTGCGTTGTTTTTGTTTCTGTTGCCTTTTTATTTATTTCTGAATTTTCTCCGCTGGGATGTAAACATTCACCCTGCACTTATCAAAGTTGTCAGAGCAGATCCTGGGGAAGGAGGAACACTCAAATTTAGATGTTATGATTGAGACGTAACGAGGCAGGATGAGGAATCAGGTCGCTGCGAACATTCCTCTGCCCCAGCTTGGTAAAAATAGTTATAAGGAGGGCTGTCTCTCCCATAATGAAGATGTTGTAGACATGACAACATGATTAGATTAATATTGCTATTCATATCGATGTCACTTCAGAAAAAGCTCAAGTGACAAACAAGTAATCTTTGTCTTCAGGAGTCATTTTTATGATTTCCTGTCAAAAGTAATAAGAAGTCACAACAAAGAGAAGTTCGTTTTTTTGGAAATCATCCCACATGAATCATACCAATAAGTCTAGTGTCATGCTGTTGCTGATGAGTGTCACACCGGTAGAGATCAACTGCCGTGGTTTAGGATGTGGTTTCACCCTACATCTCCTGTATCTCCTGTATCCCTGCAATCATAGGAGAGGAGAGAGCTAAGAGAGTTAGACTCCTGTGGCCCCTCTATCACAGGATAGGAGAGAGCAGTAAGACTGTCCTGTAGCCCCCCTATCACAGGATAGGAGAGAGCAGTAAGACTGTCCTGTAGCCCCCCTATCACAGGATAGGAGAGAGCAGTAAGACTGTCCTGTAGCCCCTCTATCACAGGATAGGAGAGAGCAGTAAGACTGTCCTGTAGTCCCTCTATCACAGGATAGGAGAGAGCAGTAAGACTGTCCTGTAGTCCCTCTATCACAGGATAGGAGAGAGCAGTAAGACTGTCCTGTAGTCCCTCGCTCTATCACAGGATAGGAGAGAGCAGTAAGACTGTCCTGTAGGCCCTCGCTCTATCAAAGGATAGGAGAGAGCAGTAAGACTGTCCTGTAGTCCCTCTATCACAGGATAAGAGAGAGCAGTAAGACTGTCCTGTAGCCCCTCTATCACAGGATAGGAGAGAGCAGTAAGACTGTCCTGTAGTCCCTCTATCACAGGATAAGAGAGAGCAGTAAGACTGTCCTGTAGCCCCTCTATCACAGGATAGGAGAGAGCAGTAAGACTGTCCTGTAGTCCCTCGCTCTATCACAGGATAGGAGAGAGCAGTAAGACTGTCCTGTAGTCCCTCTATAACAGGATAGGAGAGAGCAGTAAGACTGTCCTGTAGTCCCTCTATCACAGGATAGGAGAGAGCAGTAAGACTGTCCTGTAGTCCCTCTATCACAGGATAGTAGAGAGCAGTAAGACTGTCCTGTAGTCCCTCTATCACAGGATAGGAGAGAGCAGTAAGACTGTCCTGTAGTCCCTCTATCACAGGATAGGAGAGAGCTAAGAGTTACACTGTCCTGTGGCTCCTGGGGGCCATGTTGGCCAGAACTTCAGTGTTCCACCACGCTTTTATCCCTTCTATACCCCGGTCGATCCTTCTGCCTTCCTCCTCTTCCCCGTGGTAACACCCGGGTCAATTCCAGAGATCAATCACCTTGATGGTATTTAGAAGTAACTGAGGTGAGTTTGATTCGACTCCCAGCAGCACTTTCAGTGCACTGAACCAATGGCTCCACATCAGTGGGAAAGAGGAATCAAGCTTCAACAAGTATCTGACAGGATTGGGAAAGAATAATTGACCCCAGATCTGTCCTTAAATGTCTTTCTCTGTGTCTGTATAGCATGACTGGACATTAATATCCAATGTCCTCTTATCACTTGGTTTTAAAGAAGGATTTCAGTTCAGGAGGAGTGAAATGGGAGCAGTTGTCCTATGTGGCCTCACATAGTGGTTAGATACTGTGTTTATATCAGCATTAAACAGCCTGACTGTCACCTCAGCCCATACCCTCTACCACAGACCACGACCATCGTGTCTATGACTTCACTTCCTACGTGTTGATGATGTTCAATAGACGAGACCCGTCAAGTGTTTTACCCATGAGCCTTTGCATATATTGCGTAATTAAATTACGCATGGACACCGACATGGGACCAGCTTTTGCTAGTTGAATGCATTATAGTGGATGGCAAGATTATCCAATTATTTGTCGGAACTTTAATGAAGCTCATATTAAATCGAGGGTGCTGGTTATCTTTATGAGCTCATAAGATTTGTCGTTGGTTACCATGCGTTCCCTAAACATCAAGGTAGAGCAGTTTTGTCCACAGCTGCTGTGCTTTTAAAAAGCTTTTAAAAAGTGTTGGTATTCTTTTGTCCTGTAGGATGTACATGTAAATATGCACCAAGCACCATTTCAATCATAGATTTGAAGACGCCATCTTTACCATTGGTTACCAAAACCTCAACCTTTCCCCCCTATAAACACATCAGTTTTACGCTACTGAAATAGGATACTGGTGTAGATACAGCACAACATGAAGGATTCTCCCCTTCTCTTTCTCTCTCTCTCCCTCTCTCTCTCTCTCTCTCTCTCTCTCTCTCTCTCTCTCTCTCTCTCTCTCTCTTTTTTCCCTCCTTCCCTCTCGCCTCCCTCTCTCTCCTCCCTCTCTCTCCTCTGTCTCCTCCTATTCTTTCCATCACTTTCCCCTCTCTCCTCCCTCTCGCCCCCCCCCCTCTCTCTTTCACTCCTTTCTTTTCTCCCTTCTGTCTGGTACAAAATGTTCTTGACTGGCATTCCATTCTTGTTTCTGTTCCCTCCTATCCCTCTGAGTGAGTCGAGTTGTAACCATGGCGTTTACCTAGCCAGTGTTGTCGTAGCTTCCTGACTGACAGCAGCCCTGGCAGGGAGGGGGCCACCTCTGTGATTGACGTGTCGACATGTTTCGTCTGTAGTCGGTATTCCCAAGTCACATGACCGAGAAGTTTCCACTGAGGTGTTATTCACCTTCACTTCCTCATGTCAGCAAGCTGTTGGACACCAAAGAGAAGCACTCAACCTGTATCCCTACCACTTACACACACACACACACACACACACGCTCACACATGCTCACACACACACACACGCTCACGCACACAAACTGTTATTCCACCTCAACCCCCCACGCTGCTGTCAAGAAATCTCACTTGCCTGTCAGTCTGCCGCTATGCCAAATGAAGTTGTGAACCTCTCCATGGCAGGCAGTGAACGAGGAACGCTAAACAGTCGACAAATCTGCAAACAAACCACTTCAAGGAGGCCCAACTGTTTCTTCATATCTCCCCACACATCAAAATAGCCTATTTTGGAAAAAGCCTGTCAGAAGGAATATGACAATTGATGTTGAATATTAATAAAGCGAGGCGCCATATGTTCCGGACAAAATCTCCATGCATTATTTACCGTGATTCCTTGTGTCAGCCATTAATTAATGCTTGTTAAAACATAATAAAAGAACAAGATGTGGAACGCGATTAAAGAATTAGAGTTTGTTGTGAAGTGTGAAGAGATGAAAGAGAAAATGAATTGTCAGTAAGTGTCTTTTACTAGGCTTGTCAGATGGCTACTCATGGTTGTCGTAACCTCTTTGTAGCCTCTGAATATGAATATTCTAATTGTTTTGCATAATAAACTTGTCGGTTTTTGTTTAGATGTAACCTGACGGGCTTAAAATTACTGTCTGTTTTTTTTGTCTGGGCGACGCAAAATACGATTTTCACTAACACTTTCGTGGTGAAGAAGGAGCTGAGTCGAAAGGCGAAGCTCTCTATTTACCAGTCGATCTACGTTCCTACCCTCACCTATGGTCACGAACTATGGGTAGTGACCGAAAGAACGAGATCGCGAATACAAGCGGCCGAAATGAGCTTTCTCCGTAGGGTGTCCGGGCTCTCCCTTAGAGATAGGGTGAGAAGCTCGGTCATCCGGGAGGGGCTCAGAGTAGAACCGCTGCTCCTCCGCGTCGAGAGGAGCCAGCTGAGGTGGCTCGGGCATCTGATTAGGATGCCTCCTGGACGCCTCCCTGGTGAGGTGTTCCGGGCACGTCCCACTGGGAAGAGGCCCCGGGGAAGACCCAGGACACGCTGGAGGGACTATGTCTCTCAGCTGGCCTGGGAACGCCTTGGGGTCCCCCAGGAAGAGCTGGCGGAAGTGGCCGGGGGGAGGGAAGTCTGGGCCTCCCTGCTTAGGTCGCTGCCCCCGCGACCCGATCCCCGGACAAGCGGCAGATGACGACGACGACGACTAACACTTTCCAGAGAAGAAACTAGGTATATATGAGCACACTGTATTGTACATCTTGGATAGGGAATGTCTAAGGCACATCAGATTGGCTAGTTAACTGTAATACAAAAACAGGATATACTGATAGCTGTATTTGTGCAGTATGCATGCACTTGTGCCTGTATTCCTATGTACCTGTTTGTGTGCGTGTGTGTGTGTACATCTGTCCTCTCTTTCTGAGCCAAACTGTGTACCGACATGTCTAGGCCTCCTCCTGTGATGACAAACTCAAGGCAATCATCCCAGCTGGGCTCCTGGTGAATTCCATCCATCTTTCCCATCCTTCCTTCTTTGTAATTCACTCCGGGGTCACGTCCAATAAGCTCCCTGGTACTGTGAAGGCATACGTGATTGAAACCTGCTTTAGTTCATCGAGAAACCTCAGTTTTTGTGGTCAGGTTTCTCTTTTTTGTCTCTTTTTTTTTTACTTTTTCACGACAACTTTGGATTAAATGATCTGCTCCAAAACTAGCAGGGTTTAGATCTGTGCAAGCTTGTCACGGTGAAGTTGTTTATCTTCACACAAATGGACCGCTCGATTAGTGACAAGCCAGTTGAAAACAGCATTGATTGAGGTCAAAATAATCCTTCATATCAAACTTTATCCAATCCAATTGACAGATGATATGGAAGGAAAACACTTTTTCCAAATCTTTAGGCGATTGAATTTTATTTCAATCGCCAAACACGATGTCATCGTTTTCTGACAGAGCCTTGAGAGGGAGTTTATCTCATCATTAATTAAGTATCATATTTCCCTACATGTCGCCTGTGCTTAATTAGAAGGGGGGGGGTCATTTGGGAGGGCTTATTAACTGGAACAAATTCGGTGAGATGGAGGGAAGGGAGGGAGGAAGAGGAACACGCCTCTGGGTTCAGTCGTTTCTGACAAGACTTGGCTCTCATGATTGATAACTGCACCAGTCAGGGAGAGTCGAACTGGGATAGATGAAGGAGTGACTGGGGAAAAGATGGAGGGAAGGATGGAGAGTGAGAGGAAGAGAGTTAGGATGGGGAGGAGCTGATTGGAGACATATGCTAGCTCTCCGGCAAGAGAGATAGAGAAGAAAGAGGTAGGGATAGACAGGGCGGAGAGAGGGAGATAGAAGTAGAGAGAGAGAGAGAGAGAGAGAGAGAGAGGAGACAGAGAGAGAGAAGATAGAGAGAGAGGAGACAGAGAGAGGAGACAGGGGAATAGGGAAAAGGAGGAGATGGATTGCAGCACTGGGCTGTGTCAGAAGGGTTCTCTTCATCATGAATTTCACCCCCTTTGTATTCACCTGGTATTTTTAGAACCCCGGACATGTTTGTCAAGATGGAGGGAGCAGGAGAATGATGCTGGGGGGTGTGTGTGTGTGTGTTAGCGTGTGTGTGTGCTAGTGCGTGGGTGTGGGTGGGTGGGGGTGATGTGTGATTTTGTGTGTGGCTGTGTGTGTAAATGTCCAACATCATCATGTGTGTGTTGGCGCATGCATATGTGCATGAGTTGTGTATGGATGCACACGCAAACACATGTTTGCATGTGCATGTGTGTGTTCGCGCATGTGTGTGTGTGCAGTGTATATGTGTGTGTGTGTACAGTAAGTGTGTGTGCATGCAGCTGTGTGCATACACGTGTGTGTGCAGAGTGTATGTGTGTGTGTGTGCAGTAAGTGTGTGTGCATGCATATGTGTGTGTGCATGCAGATGTGTGTGTGTGTGTGTGCATGCAGATGTGTGTGTGTGTGTGTGTGTGTGCATGCAGATGTGTGTATACGCAGGCACGCACAGAGGAGCGCTGGCAGAACAGGAGATGGTGTTAGATTGGCGGGGTGACATGGTTTGCTATTTCCATAATTCAAGGCGACAGAATGAGTTTGGACGGAGCGGTAGAACAGCAGCTGTTTCGCTGGCGTGTGACACCAGGGGCCAGAACTCCCAGTGGCGGCGAATGTGTTCCGAGCTGACCTAGCACGGGTTCTGGCACCACGGGAAGAACGGCGGGGGACGATCCGACTCTGAGTGTGACAGACCTGCCATCAGGAATGACAAGGACGTCAAACAGAGAGTTCCCCCCTTCTGCTGCATCTGGCTCGGGGAAGTTCTGCAGCCCATCCATCTACCGTACAGGAGGGAATCGTGGCTCTTTTAAGATAACTGGGACATTAGCCCATCTTGTTCTTTAAAGGGGTATTCCTCTCTGAAGTAAAGTGAGTCAGATGGTTTCCTGAGTTCAGATTAAAAACGGTCCCATTGCGCCGGTAGTGTAGCTGCGTGCCTCAATCGAACACTCTGTGGAAAGTACGCGCAAGGACGTTTTTAGACAGAGGGCGACGTTTTTCCATTCGTTTAGGATTTTAGCCTGACATGCTGTGTTTGTACGTCACTCTGTAACATGGACCTGCTCGATCTCTACACGTGACCCCTTGAGATGAACGAAAACAAAACGTTTGACAAACTTTTATTTGGAGTGGACCGTTCCTCCGTGAGGAGGGCCAGTTTCTCCACATGACTGACAGCATCGGCCTTGCCTTAATTGAACATAATTGGGGCAATTTTGAGAGGTCTTCGAAAAAACGACCAAATAATAACACATGACTTGACTTGAGTCTTGTTTTCTCAAATAATTGTGCAAAGGCACCCTGCACACTATTAGTTCCATTTTCACATTAGAATAATAAGCCTTTTGAAGTAATACACTCCCTCAAAACCCAGAATGTGGGTGGGTGGTGGAAAGAGCAAAACCGTTGGAAGGCTGTTTCAGCAAGAAAGAGATGTTTAAAAAAAAGAAAAGAAAACGACAAAAAAAAAAAAACTTTAAAGATCAACAGACATGCAGAGAGGGGTGCCACCGGCTACGCAAAGTTTTCTGAAGTAATATTGTCTTTCTTTTCAACGTTTCATAACAGATACTGCGCTTGTACGAGATATGAAAATTAGCTGACTATAATAAAAAATGTTAGTTTAAAGCTATTGCCGATCATAAAACTTTGATTACAAACATTAGCCACATTAGGCTTTATGGCCACGCTCCCAGTGATTACTCACCATGGTTTTATGTACTGTCCAGTCTCTGCATACCAGGTCTAATTAGGAAGAGGATGGACGAACAGACCGTTTAGTTTGAGGAACTCTCAACGGCCCTCAGATGAGCTGTTAGTGAAGACAGCTCGGATCGTTCTCAAGTTGACCGGTATGAACAGGATGGAGGAAACTCAGTTGAGAGTCTTTGTCTTGTATAAACATAAACATTGTATTCAAAGTATTTTATTTGCGGGTCATGCATAAAGACTCTTTAACACTTTAAGGACACAAGGTGTTTCAATGCACAAAGGACATGTTACTCCAATACAAAAGTTACGTTTGTGGGTGTGTGTTAGATGTGTGTATGTGTGTGTGTGTGAGAGTGTGTGTGAGAGTGTGTAAGTCATATAGGGGAACTTTCCTTCAGCTGATTCCCCCCCCGTCAGACCCGATTTGGGCCAACAGTAAGCATGCTCACTCACCTCTTATTACAGGCATACACACGCAACACACACACACACAACACACACACGCATGTCCCCACACACCCTCGGACACACACAGACAAGCATGTTCACACACACACGGATACACACACATACACACACACCCTAGTGCATAGAAGCCAGGGCTCCTGGCCTCATTGCCGTGGTGACAGGTTGATTAGATCATCAATCGTGCTGGTGCAGCAGCGGTTGTGGTCGGCACACCTGGACAGCCAGGTCACCTGTGCCTCTTAGCTACCGTCGAGTCAGCGACCCTTCTCCTGTTCCCACACATCATTTACACACAGGATTAAAAATGACCAGCATAAATCAGAAGACTTTGTGTGAGCTTATGTGTGTGCTCATGCTTGTGTGTGTGTGTGTGTATTTGCTTGTGTGTGTGTGTGCGTTTGTGTGTGATTACAGTAAGATATGCACAATAGGCCTATGAGTTCACCACATTCAAATCAGATTAAACAAATTGTATCAAATGGCAGAGGCAAACGCATTTTCGTTTATTTTTCAAATGCACGGCTTTTTCGACAGTACATCTGCAGCCATGTTAGCGCCCTTTGTGAAAACTGTGATGATGGCTCATAATCAAACTAGATTTATCATTGTGCTCAAAGCTCATATTTACAAGCTAAGCCTACTAAAGAGCTGTGCTGCCCAGCTCCTCAGGTACCGTTAAATTCAATAAACATTGCAGGCGTTTTCATAAAACCCGTTTATGACAGTCTCACGCCATATGTCTCTCTTTTCCCATCCTCCCTTTTCCTTACACGACCCTTCATCCCTGCACTCTTTCACTCGTTTCGTATCTTGAAGTTAGTCGCTGTACGAGTAGCTGTTTATATTTCGACGGTAGAAATGGACTTTTTTAAATAAAAGTTTGTATCATTGATGTGTACTTGATGAGGACTCTACTGTAGTCTACTGTACTCTGCTCTAGGCTTCTCTGTTCTCCTCTTATCAACCTGGCCACCTCTCTCCTCCTTTCACTACAAGAGTGAAAAAAAAAGTTTTGAAAAGTTGAAAAAATCATTTTGAATAAAGGTTAGGAAAAAAAGTTTCTAAAGGTTAAAGTTTCGAAACTTCCATATATAGTAAATTAATCTTATACTTTTACATTTTCAAAGCTTCTTACCCATCATCATGAGACTTGAGCGTTTCAGATATGAGTGTGGATGTGAGTTTTCAGTAGTATGAATGTGTGAAATGTTTCATATGTGTATGTGTTTCACATGTGTGTAAGAACAGTCTAAATTATTTCCGAAATGGCCCCTCATGTTGCCAATCATTCTTCGCACACACTCATTACCGCTTCTGAGAGAACTGCCAGCGTGAAAATATTTTTATTTAATAAACAAGAATTAACTCTGTTGCTGAGAGGGATTTGCAGATTAGTGGGGAGTTAGCCACGCTTTGGAGAGATGAGCAGACCAAAGACGGTGGCAGCGTCAACTTTGTTCTTGTCATGTTTTTATAATGTAGCCTACTTCTGTATGGTTTAGAACGTATGAAGAAGACAGGTGTGACACTGGTACTTTTCAAGAACTACATGTATGCAACCACACAGTATTTTGTGAGATCATCCTTCTCGCTGTACCCCCCCCCCCCTCCAAGCTTAATCAGGATTATAAATATCAAATTTCTTTCCTGTATTTCCTGACATTAAATAACCATTGCGGCTACTTCTATAACCTTTTACATATTATGAAAGTTGACCATAGGTTGCAAACAGATCACATAGGATTAGTAAATATTTAGGCTACATACATATACATATAAGTCAAGTCCAAATAGCTAGCAATAATGTTACATACAATTTTTTTGTTATCTTTTAAAAATGTCTGCCACCACAAAAGCCCAGAACTATAAAACCCATAAGCAGCTCAAACCAATCATGCTGGAAGTTATTGGTGTTGTGCTCTCTGTATTCAACACCAATTATATTGTTTTTGTTACACACACTGGAACTGCTCACACAATGGAACTTAGAACACTGACCAGATTCTAAAACACGTGTACCAACACATGTCCTGTCGATTGAAAAGTTCTAAAACACACTTTTCCCCACAATTCTCTAAATTCTACACTGTCATTGTTTTTTAAATTAAACTTCAGAATGCAAAAATGCTAGTGTTTGCTTCTGCAAGAGATAATGTAATCGAGAAAAACTATTTATATATATGTGTATAAAAAGAAATACTGCTGTAGACTTTTCCAACTCTCTCCAGAATTATCTACAAGGAAACATAGTCTTCTGCTATAGACTGTGCTTTCATGCTTCCTCACAATGCTTAGAAAAACCTTCCTCCAAATCACCCGAGAAACAAGTTCAAGGACAACAGCTATCACAGGGAAAAATAAAATAAAAAAATAGGTGTGGTCGGACGAGTTTGAAAAACAACGGTAGTCAGCATCCAAGATTAATGGAACTCAGATGGCTTTTAATTAGTGCAGCTGTGCTCGTTAATTATCCCGCGCAACACAAATATTGTTATATTTAGGGAAACTCTTGATTTATTTGATTTGGTTGGCCAGCGGATATAGATGAATGAGCCCTCATTTAAAGCTTTGTGGCGACACAGAGGCACAGTGAGCGTGGCAGAGAAAGGGGTCTTGCCCCGGAGCAGTTTCATATTATTCAAAGCACAATCAAATTTAACAATGTGTGCAATGTAAACACACAGTAGAACAGACTTGGCAACAGAAGCTTAACAACAAGTTCACATGTTGGTTGGTAAGAGACAAAAGCAAGGACAATGCAGGTGCTGACTCGACATGACGTCACTGTTCAGTAGACGGCTATCAGGGTGGACTCGAAGTCCTCCCATCAGGAACGCTGCGGAAATGTTTTCAGGACCACTTTTTTTCTTTCTTTATTTCAATCTCTCCCTCCCCCTGTTTCTCTCTCTTTCTCTCAAGCTTTCTTCCCCTTCTTCTCTACACATACTAATTTCCTCTCCTCCACCATTGTCATCAAGCAGGCCCAGAGTGTAGTGTTATGAATTCCGCCCAGCTGTAATTGATGTAAATAACATGGGGGAGCCCACTCATCCTTGGCAGGTAAACATTTGTCACAATGCATCATGGGAGTGACACAGGCTTCCTTTTGAATTAGATTTCATGGTTTACCTCCTTTCTCTTTTTTTTCTCTTTCCCTCTCTTTCTCACTCACTCATACACTTTCTCACTCACTTATTCTCTCTCTCTCTCTCTCTCTCTCTCTCTCTCTCTCTCTCTCTCACACACACATACACACACACACAGTTTGTGTTTTACTGTAATCACTTCAGCTCCCTTCCTCCATCTCTTGGCCTATACTATCTAATGCCTCTGTTCCTCCATCCTCCCTCTCACTCCCTCCCCTGGCTGCAGTAAATTTCTTTGAAACATGCATCTGCACATGAGGAGCGAAACGCAATTGCAGGAGCAGAAATTAAAATTTCATTATTTACTGCATTCGAGTTACAGTGCACAATTAGTATCTGCAGTTTTCAGCCCCCGGGATATTTACTACTCTGGCCTCTGCCGTTCATTTGTTCCTTTCTTTTCATCCTTTCATTCTTTCATCCTTTCGTTCTTTCATTCTTTCTTTCTTCCTCTTTCTCTCTTCTCATTAGATTTTTCGGAATGCGTAATGTCCCCCAGCTGATGGCCACTGGCCTTGTCAGAGCGTGTGGACAATGGAACATCAAAAAAGATTTAAAAAAAAAAGATGGTGCGAAAACAGCAATGCTTTAAATGCAATCATTGTCAGCCCCGAACAATGTCATTTATCAAAGCAACGTTTTGGACTATATAATAAGTTTCGTATATTAATACAATTTTTCATCTCATGTCCAGTGGCTTAGATTTATGACCAGCAGGTGAGCCCAGGTGATCATCAAATTATAATACCTGTAACAAGAACAGGAGAGAGAGAGAGAGAGGAGAGAGAGAGAGAGAGAGAGAGAGAGAGAGAGAGAGAGAGAGAGAGAGAGAGAGGAGAGAGAGAGAGAGAGAGAGAGACTGACTGCCTACTATCCTGGCTTTTAGAACTTAAACTGTTTCATGAAAGCAATTACTATACAGGCAACCAAGCTCAAACTCAAATGCTGGCCAAGTCTGAGCAAAATGCACGACTCATGTACAGTATATATTTATACAGTATAGATAGTTCATGCACTTCTGTACTGTTTCAGTCATGTGACTTGGCCACGACCCCCGAATCACCCCCGTTCTGCATGTACTTGGGATCTGCTTAGTTTGGAAGTAATGTCATTGGCCTTGTTGTCAGGAAGCAGTTATCCAAACCCAATGTCTCTGACAATATTTCACAAAGTAGGACTTAATTGTGTTTGCATTGACTCAAATCCGGTCAAAGCCTGTCTGCTTGTGATGCCCAGCTGAATCTATCAGCTTTATAGCGTTGTCAGCCCTCACTAATATCTGTCTGGCCCCCTCACAAAGCATCATTTAATCTTCATTCGGCTTATAAGGTCTGGTGCAAAATTGATTAGCTGGACTGAACGCAGGGGTTGTTGAGGTGTGGGCCACTCTCCTGTTCCAATACTGAGAGGACACGGTCTTCCTTCCTTCCTTCCTTCCTTCCTTCCTTCCTTCCTTCCTTCCTTCCTTCCTTCCTTCCTTCCTTCCTTCCTTCCTTCTTCCCTTTTTACCTTCCTTCCTTCCTTCCTTCCTTCCTTCTTACCTTCTTACCTTCCTTTCTCCCTCTCTTCCGCTCTCCCTTCGTGTCATCAGTTCCTCTGTCAGATTTCCTTCATGTAACTGTTTGTCACAAATCAGAGAAGCCTGTTTTAGAGAACTGGGATGAAGCCAATGATGAGAGACTAATATGGGTTAGTCAATGTAATCACTGGTTTAACTGTAAGGTCTGCTTGAGACGACTCCAATACAGATCCATACTAACCGAGTGTACTTGACCATAGAATTTATCTGAGCACCCAAGTCCACCGCAAACAGTGTATGTGACCAATGAAATGACTTGACCATGAAATGACCACTCAGTCAAATGCAGTTTGTGGCCGTTATCTTCGTGACCTCAGGGCCACGACATTTGCTAGTCATACTCCTCTCTGCAGCTATGTCCCTTGATGATGCAGACATTTTCCGAAGCCATGATATTTTAGGACCTGGTTTGTACTCGAGTGTTCCCATACCACAGCTACCAAACAGCCTCCAACTTTCCAGATGAAACAGTTACAGCCCAGAGTCACCGACACAGTCAGGCCTAGCGGCCAGGCCTGGCGGTCAGTCACAATGTTGCTCCAACGCCTGTGTGTCACCTGGGGAGTTAATTCATCTGGGTACGTTGCGCAACCTGTTTTCTGGAATACCTCCCTGGCCTGCAGGCACTAGTTGTTGTCAACATCATAACACCGGCAGAAACAACCAAATTAACTCACAGCTGATTTACATGAACAATTCTCTAAAATAGTGTGTGTGTGTGTGTGTGTCCCCACATGCAATTAACAGCTAGGCAGCAACCCTTAATTTGCTTGATACGCACTCCTTATGAGTCGCAGCACCAGCTAAAACAACAGCAACAACAACCACAACAATAACAACAGCAAATCTCAGCACTAATTCTTGTTAACAAACGGCAGCTTTGAAGCAGGACAATGTTGTTTCCTCTCTCTCTCTCTCTCTCTCTCTCTCTCTCTCTCTCTCTCTCTCTCTCTCTCTCTCTCTCTCTCTCTCTCTCCCTCTCTCTCTCTCTCTCTCTCTCTCTCTCTCTCTCTCTCTCTCTCTCTCTCTCTCTCTCTCTCTCTCTCTCTCTCTCCCTCTCCCTTCTCACTTCTGTTTTCTTGTTCCTAGATGTAATATGCATAAATTTTATGTATGTCGAAGCCTGTCGGATAAGAGAGATCAGACAGGCCACTGTATGGGATCAAAGTCAGTTATCTGATCTCATAAAATCATATAAAAAATGACTGGACTCATCTTCGAGCCTTTACATATCGATTGCAGAGCAGAAGGAGAGCTCTGGTAACTGGAGGATGACAGAGTCAGACTTGCTGTGGGAGGTCATTAAAATGACATGAAAACCCTCCCAAAATTGCATAACTCACTCTACGTTTTCCCACAACTAATGATCCTCTGCTTGGAAGGAGAAAGAAAACCCAAAACAAATACATTATAACAAAGAAATAAATGACAGGTATTGTTTACCATAACTCATAGCCTAATTCTTCACTTACACCAACCCACTTTTGTGATCAATAAAAGACTTGAGGAATAGGCAACGGAGGGAGGTAGGGAGGATGGAGGGGTGGTGGTGGAGTTGGGTGGGTGGGTGGTGGGTTGTATGAGGGAAATAGCACAGTCTGTCACCAGGCTGAAAGGTGAGTGACTCGCGCGAGTGTGAGAGCGCCATGGTGATGATGTGATTGCACCGTGGTAACTCCATTGTTACCCAGTTTGGCTAATCACCACTTTTCAAACACGCGCCGTCACTTCCTACTCACCTTGCAGTGCTCAGAACTCCTCTCCTCCCAGTTAACTTCCCCTCTATTATCACCATCACTCCGGCGTTCTCCGAAGGGAAGGCGCAGCAGAGATTCGCATTCCGCCGGGCGTGCTGCATGCCGTGGCCTCGGCTCTGTCTGACCTCTCGGGTCTCCGGTGGAACCGTCATGTGATGTTTAGTTTTTCTTGCGTTGTATTCTAATTTGCCAATACGTTTTTGTTATTTTTTTATTGAGAGTTTATGAATGAACCCTCAGAACAGTTTCTGATAATAAGATTGTATTTGATTGCATTTTAGAGAACACCGTTGTCGTCCTGGGAGCCTCTAAAAGCTTTCATTCAAGACACATCAGTCTTGACTTTCTCCGCCGCTCCTGCAACACAGTGACTCACTGCAGTACTACTTTTCTGCTGATCTGTCGTACTGTCAGCAGTATGTTTGACTGAGCCCCCAATCTCCTGCTGCACCTCTCACATTCAAGACCCTGACTTCCTCCTCCTCCTCCTCCTCCTCCTCCTCTCCCCCTCTTCCCCTCCCTTCCTTCTTCTTCTTCTTCTCTCCCCCCGTGTGAGTGACAGTTCTTTGGTTGTGTACGATGTCGTGGTGTGAGAATGTGTCTGTTCCGGAGGGAGGTGGGAGAGAGGTTGGCGCGAAAGGGAGGGAGGGCACGTGTCTGGAGTCTCTCTCCTGTGTCACTGCAGTCAATGTGCTCCTACCTGACAGAGCCCGTCCCCCCCCTCTCCCCATTCCTCTCCTCCCCTCACCTCACTTCTTCTTCCAATACACACTCGCTCTCTCTTTCTCTCTTTCTTTCTC
>NC_061063.1:9655604-9705604 GCF_021917145.1 Hypomesus transpacificus
ATTGGATTTGGACTTTTTTTGAGCCATATTCACATATTCACCTTGCCCTTTTGCAAGGCCCATAACTCTGCCTAGGAAGGCCCTAGAGGCCCCAAAGTTGGCCTGGCCTGTTCA
Source organism: Hypomesus transpacificus (assembly GCF_021917145.1). Lineage (NCBI taxonomy): Eukaryota > Metazoa > Chordata > Actinopteri > Osmeriformes > Osmeridae > Hypomesus > Hypomesus transpacificus. The sequence continues at coordinate 9,655,719 of NC_061063.1, forward strand.
TCAGGGTCCCCCCTACGGTCATATTTTCCATTGGATTTGGACTTTTTTTGAGCCATATTCACATATTCACCTTGCCCTTTTGCAAGGCCCATAACTCTGCCTAGGAAGGCCCTAGAGGCCCCAAAGTTGGCCTGGCCTGTTCATCAGGGTCCCCCCTACGGTCATATTTTCCATTGGATTTGGACTTTTTTTGAGCCATATTCGCCTTGCCCTTTTGCAAGGCCCATAACTCTGCCTAGGAAGGCCCTAGAGGCCCCAAAGTTGGCCTGGCCTGTTCATCAGGGTCCCCCCTACGGTCATATTTTCCATTGGATTTGGACTTTTTTTGAGCCATATTCACATATTCACCTTGCCCTTTTGCAAGGCCCATAACTCTGCCTAGGAAGGCCCTAGAGGCCCCAAAGTTGGCCTGGCCTGTTCATCAGGGTCCCCCCTACGGTCATATTTTCCATTGGATTTGGACTTTTTTTGAGCCATATTCACCTTGCCCTTTTGCAAGGCCCATAACTCTGCCTAGGAAGGCCCTAGAGGCCCCAAAGTTGGCCTGGCCTGTTCATCAGGGTCCCCCCTACGGTCATATTTTCCATTGGATTTGGACTTTTTTTGAGCCATATTCACATATTCACCTTGCCCTTTTGCAAGGCCCATAACTCTGCCTAGGAAGGCCCTAGAGGCCCCAAAGTTGGCCTGGCCTGTTCATCAGGGTCCCCCCTACGGTCATATTTTCCATTGGATTTGGACTTTTTTTGAGCCATATTCACATATTCACCTTGCCCTTTTGCAAGGCCCATAACTCTGCCTAGGAAGGCCCTAGAGGCCCCAAAGTTGGCCTGGCCTGTTCATCAGGGTCCCCCCTACGGTCATATTTTCCATTGGATTTGGACTTTTTTTGAGCCATATTCGCCTTGCCCTTTTGCAAGGCCCATAACTCTGCCTAGGAAGGCCCTAGAGGCCCCAAAGTTGGCCTGGCCTGTTCATCAGGGTCCCCCCTACGGTCATATTTTCCATTGGATTTGGACTTTTTTTGAGCCATATTCGCCTTGCCCTTTTGCAAGGCCCATAACTCTGCCTAGGAAGGCCCTAGAGGCCCCAAAGTTGGCCTGGCCTGTTCATCAGGGTCCCCCCTACGGTCATATTTTCCATTGGATTTGGACTTTTTTTGAGCCATATTCACATATTCACCTTGCCCTTTTGCAAGGCCCATAACTCTGCCTAGGAAGGCCCTAGAGGCCCCAAAGTTGGCCTGGCCTGTTCATCAGGGTCCCCCCTACGGTCATATTTTCCATTGGATTTGGACTTTTTTTGAGCCATATTCACATATTCACCTTGCCCTTTTGCAAGGCCCATAACTCTGCCTAGGAAGGCCCTAGAGGCCCCAAAGTTGGCCTGGCCTGTTCATCAGGGTCCCCCCTACGGTCATATTTTCCATTGGATTTGGACTTTTTTTGAGCCATATTCACATATTCACCTTGCCCTTTTGCAAGGCCCATAACTCTGCCTAGGAAGGCCCTAGAGGCCCCAAAGTTGGCCTGGCCTGTTCATCAGGGTCCCCCCTACGGTCATATTTTCCATTGGATTTGGACTTTTTTTGAGCCATATTCGCCTTGCCCTTTTGCAAGGCCCATAACTCTGCCTAGGAAGGCCCTAGAGGCCCCAAAGTTGGCCTGGCCTGTTCATCAGGGTCCCCCCTACGGTCATATTTTCCATTGGATTTGGACTTTTTTTGAGCCATATTCACATATTCACCTTGCCCTTTTGCAAGGCCCATAACTCTGCCTAGGAAGGCCCTAGAGGCCCCAAAGTTGGCCTGGCCTGTTCATCAGGGTCCCCCCTACGGTCATATTTTCCATTGGATTTGGACTTTTTTTGAGCCATATTCACATATTCACCTTGCCCTTTTGCAAGGCCCATAACTCTGCCTAGGAAGGCCCTAGAGGCCCCAAAGTTGGCCTGGCCTGTTCATCAGGGTCCCCCCTACGGTCATATTTTCCATTGGATTTGGACTTTTTTTGAGCCATATTCACATATTCACCTTGCCCTTTTGCAAGGCCCATAACTCTGCCTAGGAAGGCCCTAGAGGCCCCAAAGTTGGCCTGGCCTGTTCATCAGGGTCCCCCCTACGGTCATATTTTCCATTGGATTTGGACTTTTTTTGAGCCATATTCGCCTTGCCCTTTTGCAAGGCCCATAACTCTGCCTAGGAAGGCCCTAGAGGCCCCAAAGTTGGCCTGGCCTGTTCATCAGGGTCCCCCCTACGGTCATATTTTCCATTGGATTTGGACTTTTTTTGAGCCATATTCACATATTCACCTTGCCCTTTTGCAAGGCCCATAACTCTGCCTAGGAAGGCCCTAGAGGCCCCAAAGTTGGCCTGGCCTGTTCATCAGGGTCCCCCCTACGGTCATATTTTCCATTGGATTTGGACTTTTTTTGAGCCATATTCACATATTCACCTTGCCCTTTTGCAAGGCCCATAACTCTGCCTAGGAAGGCCCTAGAGGCCCCAAAGTTGGCCTGGCCTGTTCATCAGGGTCCCCCCTACGGTCATATTTTCCATTGGATTTGGACTTTTTTTGAGCCATATTCACATATTCACCTTGCCCTTTTGCAAGGCCCATAACTCTGCCTAGGAAGGCCCTAGAGGCCCCAAAGTTGGCCTGGCCTGTTCATCAGGGTCCCCCCTACGGTCATATTTTCCATTGGATTTGGACTTTTTTTGAGCCATATTCGCCTTGCCCTTTTGCAAGGCCCATAACTCTGCCTAGGAAGGCCCTAGAGGCCCCAAAGTTGGCCTGGCCTGTTCATCAGGGTCCCCCCTACGGTCATATTTTCCATTGGATTTGGACTTTTTTTGAGCCATATTCACATATTCACCTTGCCCTTTTGCAAGGCCCATAACTCTGCCTAGGAAGGCCCTAGAGGCCCCAAAGTTGGCCTGGCCTGTTCATCAGGGTCCCCCCTACGGTCATATTTTCCATTGGATTTGGACTTTTTTTGAGCCATATTCACATATTCACCTTGCCCTTTTGCAAGGCCCATAACTCTGCCTAGGAAGGCCCTAGAGGCCCCAAAGTTGGCCTGGCCTGTTCATCAGGGTCCCCCCTACGGTCATATTTTCCATTGGATTTGGACTTTTTTTGAGCCATATTCACATATTCACCTTGCCCTTTTGCAAGGCCCATAACTCTGCCTAGGAAGGCCCTAGAGGCCCCAAAGTTGGCCTGGCCTGTTCATCAGGGTCCCCCCTACGGTCATATTTTCCATTGGATTTGGACTTTTTTTGAGCCATATTCACATATTCACCTTGCCCTTTTGCAAGGCCCATAACTCTGCCTAGGAAGGCCCTAGAGGCCCCAAAGTTGGCCTGGCCTGTTCATCAGGGTCCCCCCTACGGTCATATTTTCCATTGGATTTGGACTTTTTTTGAGCCATATTCACATATTCACCTTGCCCTTTTGCAAGGCCCATAACTCTGCCTAGGAAGGCCCTAGAGGCCCCAAAGTTGGCCTGGCCTGTTCATCAGGGTCCCCCCTACGGTCATATTTTCCATTGGATTTGGACTTTTTTTGAGCCATATTCACATATTCACCTTGCCCTTTTGCAAGGCCCATAACTCTGCCTAGGAAGGCCCTAGAGGCCCCAAAGTTGGCCTGGCCTGTTCATCAGGGTCCCCCCTACGGTCATATTTTCCATTGGATTTGGACTTTTTTTGAGCCATATTCACATATTCACCTTGCCCTTTTGCAAGGCCCATAACTCTGCCTAGGAAGGCCCTAGAGGCCCCAAAGTTGGCCTGGCCTGTTCATCAGGGTCCCCCCTACGGTCATATTTTCCATTGGATTTGGACTTTTTTTGAGCCATATTCACATATTCACCTTGCCCTTTTGCAAGGCCCATAACTCTGCCTAGGAAGGCCCTAGAGGCCCCAAAGTTGGCCTGGCCTGTTCATCAGGGTCCCCCCTACGGTCATATTTTCCATTGGATTTGGACATATTCACCTTGCCCTTTTGCAAGGCCCATAACTCTGCCTAGGAAGGCCCTAGAGGCCCCAAAGTTGGCCTGGCCTGTTCATCAGGGTCCCCCCTACGGTCATATTTTCCATTGGATTTGGACTTTTTTTGAGCCATATTCACATATTCACCTTGCCCTTTTGCAAGGCCCATAACTCTGCCTAGGAAGGCCCTAGAGGCCCCAAAGTTGGCCTGGCCTGTTCATCAGGGTCCCCCCTACGGTCATATTTTCCATTGGATTTGGACTTTTTTTGAGCCATATTCACATATTCACCTTGCCCTTTTGCAAGGCCCATAACTCTGCCTAGGAAGGCCCTAGAGGCCCCAAAGTTGGCCTGGCCTGTTCATCAGGGTCCCCCCTACGGTCATATTTTCCATTGGATTTGGACTTTTTTTGAGCCATATTCACATATTCACCTTGCCCTTTTGCAAGGCCCATAACTCTGCCTAGGAAGGCCCTAGAGGCCCCAAAGTTGGCCTGGCCTGTTCATCAGGGTCCCCCCTACGGTCATATTTTCCATTGGATTTGGACTTTTTTTGAGCCATATTCGCCTTGCCCTTTTGCAAGGCCCATAACTCTGCCTAGGAAGGCCCTAGAGGCCCCAAAGTTGGCCTGGCCTGTTCATCAGGGTCCCCCCTACGGTCATATTTTCCATTGGATTTGGACTTTTTTTGAGCCATATTCACATATTCACCTTGCCCTTTTGCAAGGCCCATAACTCTGCCTAGGAAGGCCCTAGAGGCCCCAAAGTTGGCCTGGCCTGTTCATCAGGGTCCCCCCTACGGTCATATTTTCCATTGGATTTGGACTTTTTTTGAGCCATATTCACATATTCACCTTGCCCTTTTGCAAGGCCCATAACTCTGCCTAGGAAGGCCCTAGAGGCCCCAAAGTTGGCCTGGCCTGTTCATCAGGGTCCCCCCTACGGTCATATTTTCCATTGGATTTGGACTTTTTTTGAGCCATATTCACATATTCACCTTGCCCTTTTGCAAGGCCCATAACTCTGCCTAGGAAGGCCCTAGAGGCCCCAAAGTTGGCCTGGCCTGTTCATCAGGGTCCCCCCTACGGTCATATTTTCCATTGGATTTGGACTTTTTTTGAGCCATATTCGCCTTGCCCTTTTGCAAGGCCCATAACTCTGCCTAGGAAGGCCCTAGAGGCCCCAAAGTTGGCCTGGCCTGTTCATCAGGGTCCCCCCTACGGTCATATTTTCCATTGGATTTGGACTTTTTTTGAGCCATATTCACATATTCACCTTGCCCTTTTGCAAGGCCCATAACTCTGCCTAGGAAGGCCCTAGAGGCCCCAAAGTTGGCCTGGCCTGTTCATCAGGGTCCCCCCTACGGTCATATTTTCCATTGGATTTGGACTTTTTTTGAGCCATATTCACATATTCACCTTGCCCTTTTGCAAGGCCCATAACTCTGCCTAGGAAGGCCCTAGAGGCCCCAAAGTTGGCCTGGCCTGTTCATCAGGGTCCCCCCTACGGTCATATTTTCCATTGGATTTGGACTTTTTTTGAGCCATATTCACATATTCACCTTGCCCTTTTGCAAGGCCCATAACTCTGCCTAGGAAGGCCCTAGAGGCCCCAAAGTTGGCCTGGCCTGTTCATCAGGGTCCCCCCTACGGTCATATTTTCCATTGGATTTGGACTTTTTTTGAGCCATATTCACATATTCACCTTGCCCTTTTGCAAGGCCCATAACTCTGCCTAGGAAGGCCCTAGAGGCCCCAAAGTTGGCCTGGCCTGTTCATCAGGGTCCCCCCTACGGTCATATTTTCCATTGGATTTGGACTTTTTTTGAGCCATATTCACATATTCACCTTGCCCTTTTGCAAGGCCCATAACTCTGCCTAGGAAGGCCCTAGAGGCCCCAAAGTTGGCCTGGCCTGTTCATCAGGGTCCCCCCTACGGTCATATTTTCCATTGGATTTGGACTTTTTTTGAGCCATATTCGCCTTGCCCTTTTGCAAGGCCCATAACTCTGCCTAGGAAGGCCCTAGAGGCCCCAAAGTTGGCCTGGCCTGTTCATCAGGGTCCCCCCTACGGTCATATTTTCCATTGGATTTGGACTTTTTTTGAGCCATATTCACATATTCACCTTGCCCTTTTGCAAGGCCCATAACTCTGCCTAGGAAGGCCCTAGAGGCCCCAAAGTTGGCCTGGCCTGTTCATCAGGGTCCCCCCTACGGTCATATTTTCCATTGGATTTGGACTTTTTTTGAGCCATATTCACATATTCACCTTGCCCTTTTGCAAGGCCCATAACTCTGCCTAGGAAGGCCCTAGAGGCCCCAAAGTTGGCCTGGCCTGTTCATCAGGGTCCCCCCTACGGTCATATTTTCCATTGGATTTGGACTTTTTTTGAGCCATATTCACATATTCACCTTGCCCTTTTGCAAGGCCCATAACTCTGCCTAGGAAGGCCCTAGAGGCCCCAAAGTTGGCCTGGCCTGTTCATCAGGGTCCCCCCTACGGTCATATTTTCCATTGGATTTGGACTTTTTTTGAGCCATATTCACATATTCACCTTGCCCTTTTGCAAGGCCCATAACTCTGCCTAGGAAGGCCCTAGAGGCCCCAAAGTTGGCCTGGCCTGTTCATCAGGGTCCCCCCTACGGTCATATTTTCCATTGGATTTGGACTTTTTTTGAGCCATATTCGCCTTGCCCTTTTGCAAGGCCCATAACTCTGCCTAGGAAGGCCCTAGAGGCCCCAAAGTTGGCCTGGCCTGTTCATCAGGGTCCCCCCTACGGTCATATTTTCCATTGGATTTGGACTTTTTTTGAGCCATATTCACATATTCACCTTGCCCTTTTGCAAGGCCCATAACTCTGCCTAGGAAGGCCCTAGAGGCCCCAAAGTTGGCCTGGCCTGTTCATCAGGGTCCCCCCTACGGTCATATTTTCCATTGGATTTGGACTTTTTTTGAGCCATATTCACATATTCACCTTGCCCTTTTGCAAGGCCCATAACTCTGCCTAGGAAGGCCCTAGAGGCCCCAAAGTTGGCCTGGCCTGTTCATCAGGGTCCCCCCTACGGTCATATTTTCCATTGGATTTGGACTTTTTTTGAGCCATATTCACATATTCACCTTGCCCTTTTGCAAGGCCCATAACTCTGCCTAGGAAGGCCCTAGAGGCCCCAAAGTTGGCCTGGCCTGTTCATCAGGGTCCCCCCTACGGTCATATTTTCCATTGGATTTGGACTTTTTTTGAGCCATATTCGCCTTGCCCTTTTGCAAGGCCCATAACTCTGCCTAGGAAGGCCCTAGAGGCCCCAAAGTTGGCCTGGCCTGTTCATCAGGGTCCCCCCTACGGTCATATTTTCCATTGGATTTGGACTTTTTTTGAGCCATATTCACATATTCACCTTGCCCTTTTGCAAGGCCCATAACTCTGCCTAGGAAGGCCCTAGAGGCCCCAAAGTTGGCCTGGCCTGTTCATCAGGGTCCCCCCTACGGTCATATTTTCCATTGGATTTGGACTTTTTTTGAGCCATATTCACATATTCACCTTGCCCTTTTGCAAGGCCCATAACTCTGCCTAGGAAGGCCCTAGAGGCCCCAAAGTTGGCCTGGCCTGTTCATCAGGGTCCCCCCTACGGTCATATTTTCCATTGGATTTGGACTTTTTTTGAGCCATATTCACATATTCACCTTGCCCTTTTGCAAGGCCCATAACTCTGCCTAGGAAGGCCCTAGAGGCCCCAAAGTTGGCCTGGCCTGTTCATCAGGGTCCCCCCTACGGTCATATTTTCCATTGGATTTGGACTTTTTTTGAGCCATATTCACATATTCACCTTGCCCTTTTGCAAGGCCCATAACTCTGCCTAGGAAGGCCCTAGAGGCCCCAAAGTTGGCCTGGCCTGTTCATCAGGGTCCCCCCTACGGTCATATTTTCCATTGGATTTGGACTTTTTTTGAGCCATATTCACATATTCACCTTGCCCTTTTGCAAGGCCCATAACTCTGCCTAGGAAGGCCCTAGAGGCCCCAAAGTTGGCCTGGCCTGTTCATCAGGGTCCCCCCTACGGTCATATTTTCCATTGGATTTGGACTTTTTTTGAGCCATATTCACATATTCACCTTGCCCTTTTGCAAGGCCCATAACTCTGCCTAGGAAGGCCCTAGAGGCCCCAAAGTTGGCCTGGCCTGTTCATCAGGGTCCCCCCTACGGTCATATTTTCCATTGGATTTGGACTTTTTTTGAGCCATATTCACATATTCACCTTGCCCTTTTGCAAGGCCCATAACTCTGCCTAGGAAGGCCCTAGAGGCCCCAAAGTTGGCCTGGCCTGTTCATCAGGGTCCCCCCTACGGTCATATTTTCCATTGGATTTGGACTTTTTTTGAGCCATATTCACATATTCACCTTGCCCTTTTGCAAGGCCCATAACTCTGCCTAGGAAGGCCCTAGAGGCCCCAAAGTTGGCCTGGCCTGTTCATCAGGGTCCCCCCTACGGTCATATTTTCCATTGGATTTGGACTTTTTTTGAGCCATATTCACATATTCACCTTGCCCTTTTGCAAGGCCCATAACTCTGCCTAGGAAGGCCCTAGAGGCCCCAAAGTTGGCCTGGCCTGTTCATCAGGGTCCCCCCTACGGTCATATTTTCCATTGGATTTGGACTTTTTTTGAGCCATATTCGCCTTGCCCTTTTGCAAGGCCCATAACTCTGCCTAGGAAGGCCCTAGAGGCCCCAAAGTTGGCCTGGCCTGTTCATCAGGGTCCCCCCTACGGTCATATTTTCCATTGGATTTGGACTTTTTTTGAGCCATATTCACATATTCACCTTGCCCTTTTGCAAGGCCCATAACTCTGCCTAGGAAGGCCCTAGAGGCCCCAAAGTTGGCCTGGCCTGTTCATCAGGGTCCCCCCTACGGTCATATTTTCCATTGGATTTGGACTTTTTTTGAGCCATATTCACATATTCACCTTGCCCTTTTGCAAGGCCCATAACTCTGCCTAGGAAGGCCCTAGAGGCCCCAAAGTTGGCCTGGCCTGTTCATCAGGGTCCCCCCTACGGTCATATTTTCCATTGGATTTGGACTTTTTTTGAGCCATATTCACATATTCACCTTGCCCTTTTGCAAGGCCCATAACTCTGCCTAGGAAGGCCCTAGAGGCCCCAAAGTTGGCCTGGCCTGTTCATCAGGGTCCCCCCTACGGTCATATTTTCCATTGGATTTGGACTTTTTTTGAGCCATATTCACATATTCACCTTGCCCTTTTGCAAGGCCCATAACTCTGCCTAGGAAGGCCCTAGAGGCCCCAAAGTTGGCCTGGCCTGTTCATCAGGGTCCCCCCTACGGTCATATTTTCCATTGGATTTGGACTTTTTTTGAGCCATATTCACATATTCACCTTGCCCTTTTGCAAGGCCCATAACTCTGCCTAGGAAGGCCCTAGAGGCCCCAAAGTTGGCCTGGCCTGTTCATCAGGGTCCCCCCTACGGTCATATTTTCCATTGGATTTGGACTTTTTTTGAGCCATATTCGCCTTGCCCTTTTGCAAGGCCCATAACTCTGCCTAGGAAGGCCCTAGAGGCCCCAAAGTTGGCCTGGCCTGTTCATCAGGGTCCCCCCTACGGTCATATTTTCCATTGGATTTGGACTTTTTTTGAGCCATATTCACCTTGCCCTTTTGCAAGGCCCATAACTCTGCCTAGGAAGGCCCTAGAGGCCCCAAAGTTGGCCTGGCCTGTTCATCAGGGTCCCCCCTACGGTCATATTTTCCATTGGATTTGGACTTTTTTTGAGCCATATTCACATATTCACCTTGCCCTTTTGCAAGGCCCATAACTCTGCCTAGGAAGGCCCTAGAGGCCCCAAAGTTGGCCTGGCCTGTTCATCAGGGTCCCCCCTACGGTCATATTTTCCATTGGATTTGGACTTTTTTTGAGCCATATTCACATATTCACCTTGCCCTTTTGCAAGGCCCATAACTCTGCCTAGGAAGGCCCTAGAGGCCCCAAAGTTGGCCTGGCCTGTTCATCAGGGTCCCCCCTACGGTCATATTTTCCATTGGATTTGGACTTTTTTTGAGCCATATTCGCCTTGCCCTTTTGCAAGGCCCATAACTCTGCCTAGGAAGGCCCTAGAGGCCCCAAAGTTGGCCTGGCCTGTTCATCAGGGTCCCCCCTACGGTCATATTTTCCATTGGATTTGGACTTTTTTTGAGCCATATTCACATATTCACCTTGCCCTTTTGCAAGGCCCATAACTCTGCCTAGGAAGGCCCTAGAGGCCCCAAAGTTGGCCTGGCCTGTTCATCAGGGTCCCCCCTACGGTCATATTTTCCATTGGATTTGGACTTTTTTTGAGCCATATTCACATATTCACCTTGCCCTTTTGCAAGGCCCATAACTCTGCCTAGGAAGGCCCTAGAGGCCCCAAAGTTGGCCTGGCCTGTTCATCAGGGTCCCCCCTACGGTCATATTTTCCATTGGATTTGGACTTTTTTTGAGCCATATTCACATATTCACCTTGCCCTTTTGCAAGGCCCATAACTCTGCCTAGGAAGGCCCTAGAGGCCCCAAAGTTGGCCTGGCCTGTTCATCAGGGTCCCCCCTACGGTCATATTTTCCATTGGATTTGGACTTTTTTTGAGCCATATTCACATATTCACCTTGCCCTTTTGCAAGGCCCATAACTCTGCCTAGGAAGGCCCTAGAGGCCCCAAAGTTGGCCTGGCCTGTTCATCAGGGTCCCCCCTACGGTCATATTTTCCATTGGATTTGGACTTTTTTTGAGCCATATTCGCCTTGCCCTTTTGCAAGGCCCATAACTCTGCCTAGGAAGGCCCTAGAGGCCCCAAAGTTGGCCTGGCCTGTTCATCAGGGTCCCCCCTACGGTCATATTTTCCATTGGATTTGGACTTTTTTTGAGCCATATTCACATATTCACCTTGCCCTTTTGCAAGGCCCATAACTCTGCCTAGGAAGGCCCTAGAGGCCCCAAAGTTGGCCTGGCCTGTTCATCAGGGTCCCCCCTACGGTCATATTTTCCATTGGATTTGGACTTTTTTTGAGCCATATTCACATATTCACCTTGCCCTTTTGCAAGGCCCATAACTCTGCCTAGGAAGGCCCTAGAGGCCCCAAAGTTGGCCTGGCCTGTTCATCAGGGTCCCCCCTACGGTCATATTTTCCATTGGATTTGGACTTTTTTTGAGCCATATTCACATATTCACCTTGCCCTTTTGCAAGGCCCATAACTCTGCCTAGGAAGGCCCTAGAGGCCCCAAAGTTGGCCTGGCCTGTTCATCAGGGTCCCCCCTACGGTCATATTTTCCATTGGATTTGGACTTTTTTTGAGCCACATATTCACCTTGCCCTTTTGCAAGGCCCATAACTCTGCCTAGGAAGGCCCTAGAGGCCCCAAAGTTGGCCTGGCCTGTTCATCAGGGTCCCCCCTACGGTCATATTTTCCATTGGATTTGGACTTTTTTTGAGCCATATTCACATATTCACCTTGCCCTTTTGCAAGGCCCATAACTCTGCCTAGGAAGGCCCTAGAGGCCCCAAAGTTGGCCTGGCCTGTTCATCAGGGTCCCCCCTACGGTCATATTTTCCATTGGATTTGGACTTTTTTTGAGCCATATTCACATATTCACCTTGCCCTTTTGCAAGGCCCATAACTCTGCCTAGGAAGGCCCTAGAGGCCCCAAAGTTGGCCTGGCCTGTTCATCAGGGTCCCCCCTACGGTCATATTTTCCATTGGATTTGGACTTTTTTTGAGCCATATTCACATATTCACCTTGCCCTTTTGCAAGGCCCATAACTCTGCCTAGGAAGGCCCTAGAGGCCCCAAAGTTGGCCTGGCCTGTTCATCAGGGTCCCCCCTACGGTCATATTTTCCATTGGATTTGGACTTTTTTTGAGCCATATTCACATATTCACCTTGCCCTTTTGCAAGGCCCATAACTCTGCCTAGGAAGGCCCTAGAGGCCCCAAAGTTGGCCTGGCCTGTTCATCAGGGTCCCCCCTACGGTCATATTTTCCATTGGATTTGGACTTTTTTTGAGCCATATTCGCCTTGCCCTTTTGCAAGGCCCATAACTCTGCCTAGGAAGGCCCTAGAGGCCCCAAAGTTGGCCTGGCCTGTTCATCAGGGTCCCCCCTACGGTCATATTTTCCATTGGATTTGGACTTTTTTTGAGCCATATTCACATATTCACCTTGCCCTTTTGCAAGGCCCATAACTCTGCCTAGGAAGGCCCTAGAGGCCCCAAAGTTGGCCTGGCCTGTTCATCAGGGTCCCCCCTACGGTCATATTTTCCATTGGATTTGGACTTTTTTTGAGCCATATTCACATATTCACCTTGCCCTTTTGCAAGGCCCATAACTCTGCCTAGGAAGGCCCTAGAGGCCCCAAAGTTGGCCTGGCCTGTTCATCAGGGTCCCCCCTACGGTCATATTTTCCATTGGATTTGGACTTTTTTTGAGCCATATTCGCCTTGCCCTTTTGCAAGGCCCATAACTCTGCCTAGGAAGGCCCTAGAGGCCCCAAAGTTGGCCTGGCCTGTTCATCAGGGTCCCCCCTACGGTCATATTTTCCATTGGATTTGGACTTTTTTTGAGCCATATTCACATATTCACCTTGCCCTTTTGCAAGGCCCATAACTCTGCCTAGGAAGGCCCTAGAGGCCCCAAAGTTGGCCTGGCCTGTTCATCAGGGTCCCCCCTACGGTCATATTTTCCATTGGATTTGGACTTTTTTTGAGCCATATTCACATATTCACCTTGCCCTTTTGCAAGGCCCATAACTCTGCCTAGGAAGGCCCTAGAGGCCCCAAAGTTGGCCTGGCCTGTTCATCAGGGTCCCCCCTACGGTCATATTTTCCATTGGATTTGGACTTTTTTTGAGCCATATTCACATATTCACCTTGCCCTTTTGCAAGGCCCATAACTCTGCCTAGGAAGGCCCTAGAGGCCCCAAAGTTGGCCTGGCCTGTTCATCAGGGTCCCCCCTACGGTCATATTTTCCATTGGATTTGGACTTTTTTTGAGCCATATTCGCCTTGCCCTTTTGCAAGGCCCATAACTCTGCCTAGGAAGGCCCTAGAGGCCCCAAAGTTGGCCTGGCCTGTTCATCAGGGTCCCCCCTACGGTCATATTTTCCATTGGATTTGGACTTTTTTTGAGCCATATTCACATATTCACCTTGCCCTTTTGCAAGGCCCATAACTCTGCCTAGGAAGGCCCTAGAGGCCCCAAAGTTGGCCTGGCCTGTTCATCAGGGTCCCCCCTACGGTCATATTTTCCATTGGATTTGGACTTTTTTTGAGCCATATTCACATATTCACCTTGCCCTTTTGCAAGGCCCATAACTCTGCCTAGGAAGGCCCTAGAGGCCCCAAAGTTGGCCTGGCCTGTTCATCAGGGTCCCCCCTACGGTCATATTTTCCATTGGATTTGGACTTTTTTTGAGCCATATTCACATATTCACCTTGCCCTTTTGCAAGGCCCATAACTCTGCCTAGGAAGGCCCTAGAGGCCCCAAAGTTGGCCTGGCCTGTTCATCAGGGTCCCCCCTACGGTCATATTTTCCATTGGATTTGGACTTTTTTTGAGCCATATTCGCCTTGCCCTTTTGCAAGGCCCATAACTCTGCCTAGGAAGGCCCTAGAGGCCCCAAAGTTGGCCTGGCCTGTTCATCAGGGTCCCCCCTACGGTCATATTTTCCATTGGATTTGGACTTTTTTTGAGCCATATTCACATATTCACCTTGCCCTTTTGCAAGGCCCATAACTCTGCCTAGGAAGGCCCTAGAGGCCCCAAAGTTGGCCTGGCCTGTTCATCAGGGTCCCCCCTACGGTCATATTTTCCATTGGATTTGGACTTTTTTTGAGCCATATTCACATATTCACCTTGCCCTTTTGCAAGGCCCATAACTCTGCCTAGGAAGGCCCTAGAGGCCCCAAAGTTGGCCTGGCCTGTTCATCAGGGTCCCCCCTACGGTCATATTTTCCATTGGATTTGGACTTTTTTTGAGCCATATTCACATATTCACCTTGCCCTTTTGCAAGGCCCATAACTCTGCCTAGGAAGGCCCTAGAGGCCCCAAAGTTGGCCTGGCCTGTTCATCAGGGTCCCCCCTACGGTCATATTTTCCATTGGATTTGGACTTTTTTTGAGCCATATTCGCATATTCACCTTGCCCTTTTGCAAGGCCCATAACTCTGCCTAGGAAGGCCCTAGAGGCCCCAAAGTTGGCCTGGCCTGTTCATCAGGGTCCCCCCTACGGTCATATTTTCCATTGGATTTGGACTTTTTTTGAGCCATATTCACATATTCACCTTGCCCTTTTGCAAGGCCCATAACTCTGCCTAGGAAGGCCCTAGAGGCCCCAAAGTTGGCCTGGCCTGTTCATCAGGGTCCCCCCTACGGTCATATTTTCCATTGGATTTGGACTTTTTTTGAGCCATATTCACATATTCACCTTGCCCTTTTGCAAGGCCCATAACTCTGCCTAGGAAGGCCCTAGAGGCCCCAAAGTTGGCCTGGCCTGTTCATCAGGGTCCCCCCTACGGTCATATTTTCCATTGGATTTGGACTTTTTTTGAGCCATATTCACATATTCACCTTGCCCTTTTGCAAGGCCCATAACTCTGCCTAGGAAGGCCCTAGAGGCCCCAAAGTTGGCCTGGCCTGTTCATCAGGGTCCCCCCTACGGTCATATTTTCCATTGGATTTGGACTTTTTTTGAGCCATATTCGCCTTGCCCTTTTGCAAGGCCCATAACTCTGCCTAGGAAGGCCCTAGAGGCCCCAAAGTTGGCCTGGCCTGTTCATCAGGGTCCCCCCTACGGTCATATTTTCCATTGGATTTGGACTTTTTTTGAGCCATATTCACATATTCACCTTGCCCTTTTGCAAGGCCCATAACTCTGCCTAGGAAGGCCCTAGAGGCCCCAAAGTTGGCCTGGCCTGTTCATCAGGGTCCCCCCTACGGTCATATTTTCCATTGGATTTGGACTTTTTTTGAGCCATATTCACATATTCACCTTGCCCTTTTGCAAGGCCCATAACTCTGCCTAGGAAGGCCCTAGAGGCCCCAAAGTTGGCCTGGCCTGTTCATCAGGGTCCCCCCTACGGTCATATTTTCCATTGGATTTGGACTTTTTTTGAGCCATATTCACATATTCACCTTGCCCTTTTGCAAGGCCCATAACTCTGCCTAGGAAGGCCCTAGAGGCCCCAAAGTTGGCCTGGCCTGTTCATCAGGGTCCCCCCTACGGTCATATTTTCCATTGGATTTGGACTTTTTTTGAGCCATATTCGCCTTGCCCTTTTGCAAGGCCCATAACTCTGCCTAGGAAGGCCCTAGAGGCCCCAAAGTTGGCCTGGCCTGTTCATCAGGGTCCCCCCTACGGTCATATTTTCCATTGGATTTGGACTTTTTTTGAGCCATATTCACATATTCACCTTGCCCTTTTGCAAGGCCCATAACTCTGCCTAGGAAGGCCCTAGAGGCCCCAAAGTTGGCCTGGCCTGTTCATCAGGGTCCCCCCTACGGTCATATTTTCCATTGGATTTGGACTTTTTTTGAGCCATATTCGCCTTGCCCTTTTGCAAGGCCCATAACTCTGCCTAGGAAGGCCCTAGAGGCCCCAAAGTTGGCCTGGCCTGTTCATCAGGGTCCCCCCTACGGTCATATTTTCCATTGGATTTGGACTTTTTTTGAGCCATATTCGCCTTGCCCTTTTGCAAGGCCCATAACTCTGCCTAGGAAGGCCCTAGAGGCCCCAAAGTTGGCCTGGCCTGTTCATCAGGGTCCCCCCTACGGTCATATTTTCCATTGGATTTGGACTTTTTTTGAGCCATATTCGCATATTCTTGCCCTTTTGCAAGGCCCATAACTCTGCCTAGGAAGGCCCTAGAGGCCCCAAAGTTGGCCTGGCCTGTTCATCAGGGTCCCCCCTACGGTCATATTTTCCATTGGATTTGGACTTTTTTTGAGCCATATTCGCCTTGCCCTTTTGCAAGGCCCATAACTCTGCCTAGGAAGGCCCTAGAGGCCCCAAAGTTGGCCTGGCCTGTTCATCAGGGTCCCCCCTACGGTCATATTTTCCATTGGATTTGGACTTTTTTTGAGCCATATTCGCCTTGCCCTTTTGCAAGGCCCATAACTCTGCCTAGGAAGGCCCTAGAGGCCCCAAAGTTGGCCTGGCCTGTTCATCAGGGTCCCCCCTACGGTCATATTTTCCATTGGATTTGGACTTTTTTTGAGCCATATTCGCCTTGCCCTTTTGCAAGGCCCATAACTCTGCCTAGGAAGGCCCTAGAGGCCCCAAAGTTGGCCTGGCCTGTTCATCAGGGTCCCCCCTACGGTCATATTTTCCATTGGATTTGGACTTTTTTTGAGCCATATTCGCCTTGCCCTTTTGCAAGGCCCATAACTCTGCCTAGGAAGGCCCTAGAGGCCCCAAAGTTGGCCTGGCCTGTTCATCAGGGTCCCCCCTACGGTCATATTTTCCATTGGATTTGGACTTTTTTTGAGCCATATTCGCCTTGCCCTTTTGCAAGGCCCATAACTCTGCCTAGGAAGGCCCTAGAGGCCCCAAAGTTGGCCTGGCCTGTTCATCAGGGTCCCCCCTACGGTCATATTTTCCATTGGATTTGGACTTTTTTTGAGCCATATTCGCCTTGCCCTTTTGCAAGGCCCATAACTCTGCCTAGGAAGGCCCTAGAGGCCCCAAAGTTGGCCTGGCCTGTTCATCAGGGTCCCCCCTACGGTCATATTTTCCATTGGATTTGGACTTTTTTTGAGCCATATTCGCCTTGCCCTTTTGCAAGGCCCATAACTCTGCCTAGGAAGGCCCTAGAGGCCCCAAAGTTGGCCTGGCCTGTTCATCAGGGTCCCCCCTACGGTCATATTTTCCATTGGATTTGGACTTTTTTTGAGCCATATTCGCCTTGCCCTTTTGCAAGGCCCATAACTCTGCCTAGGAAGGCCCTAGAGGCCCCAAAGTTGGCCTGGCCTGTTCATCAGGGTCCCCCCTACGGTCATATTTTCCATTGGATTTGGACTTTTTTTGAGCCATATTCGCCTTGCCCTTTTGCAAGGCCCATAACTCTGCCTAGGAAGGCCCTAGAGGCCCCAAAGTTGGCCTGGCCTGTTCATCAGGGTCCCCCCTACGGTCATATTTTCCATTGGATTTGGACTTTTTTTGAGCCATATTCGCCTTGCCCTTTTGCAAGGCCCATAACTCTGCCTAGGAAGGCCCTAGAGGCCCCAAAGTTGGCCTGGCCTGTTCATCAGGGTCCCCCCTACGGTCATATTTTCCATTGGATTTGGACTTTTTTTGAGCCATATTCGCCTTGCCCTTTTGCAAGGCCCATAACTCTGCCTAGGAAGGCCCTAGAGGCCCCAAAGTTGGCCTGGCCTGTTCATCAGGGTCCCCCCTACGGTCATATTTTCCATTGGATTTGGACTTTTTTTGAGCCATATTCGCCTTGCCTTTTGCAAGGCCCATAACTCTGCCTAGGAAGGCCCTAGAGGCCCCAAAGTTGGCCTGGCCTGTTCATCAGGGTCCCCCCTACGGTCATATTTTCCATTGGATTTGGACTTTTTTTGAGCCATATTCGCCTTGCCCTTTTGCAAGGCCCATAACTCTGCCTAGGAAGGCCCTAGAGGCCCCAAAGTTGGCCTGGCCTGTTCATCAGGGTCCCCCCTACGGTCATATTTTCCATTGGATTTGGACTTTTTTTGAGCCATATTCGCCTTGCCCTTTTGCAAGGCCCATAACTCTGCCTAGGAAGGCCCTAGAGGCCCCAAAGTTGGCCTGGCCTGTTCATCAGGGTCCCCCCTACGGTCATATTTTCCATTGGATTTGGACTTTTTTTGAGCCATATTCGCCTTGCAAGGCCCATAACTCTGCCTAGGAAGGCCCTAGAGGCCCCAAAGTTGGCCTGGCCTGTTCATCAGGGTCCCCCCTACGGTCATATTTTCCATTGGATTTGGACTTTTTTTGAGCCATATTCGCCTTGCCCTTTTGCAAGGCCCATAACTCTGCCTAGGAAGGCCCTAGAGGCCCCAAAGTTGGCCTGGCCTGTTCATCAGGGTCCCCCCTACGGTCATATTTTCCATTGGATTTGGACTTTTTTTGAGCCATATTCGCCTTGGCCTTTTGCAAGGCCCATAACTCTGCCTAGGAAGGCCCTAGAGGCCCCAAAGTTGGCCTGGCCTGTTCATCAGGGTCCCCCCTACGGTCATATTTTCCATTGGATTTGGACTTTTTTTGAGCCATATTCGCCTTGCCCTTTTGCAAGGCCCATAACTCTGCCTAGGAAGGCCCTAGAGGCCCCAAAGTTGGCCTGGCCTGTTCATCAGGGTCCCCCCTACGGTCATATTTTCCATTGGATTTGGACTTTTTTTGAGCCATATTCGCCTTGGCCTTTTGCAAGGCCCATAACTCTGCCTAGGAAGGCCCTAGAGGCCCCAAAGTTGGCCTGGCCTGTTCATCAGGGTCCCCCCTACGGTCATATTTTCCATTGGATTTGGACTTTTTTTGAGCCATATTCGCCTTGGCCTTTTGCAAGGCCCATAACTCTGCCTAGGAAGGCCCTAGAGGCCCCAAAGTTGGCCTGGCCTGTTCATCAGGGTCCCCCCTACGGTCATATTTTCCATTGGATTTGGACTTTTTTTGAGCCATATTCGCCTTGGCCTTTTGCAAGGCCCATAACTCTGCCTAGGAAGGCCCTAGAGGCCCCAAAGTTGGCCTGGCCTGTTCATCAGGGTCCCCCCTACGGTCATATTTTCCATTGGATTTGGACTTTTTTTGAGCCATATTCGCCTTGGCCTTTTGCAAGGCCCATAACTCTGCCTAGGAAGGCCCTAGAGGCCCCAAAGTTGGCCTGGCCTGTTCATCAGGGTCCCCCCTACGGTCATATTTTCCATTGGATTTGGACTTTTTTTGAGCCATATTCGCCTTGCCTTTTGCAAGGCCCATAACTCTGCCTAGGAAGGCCCTAGAGGCCCCAAAGTTGGCCTGGCCTGTTCATCAGGGTCCCCCCTACGGTCATATTTTCCATTGGATTTGGACTTTTTTTGAGCCATATTCGCCTTGGCCTTTTGCAAGGCCCATAACTCTGCCTAGGAAGGCCCTAGAGGCCCCAAAGTTGGCCTGGCCTGTTCATCAGGGTCCCCCCTACGGTCATATTTTCCATTGGATTTGGACTTTTTTTGAGCCATATTCGCCTTGGCCTTTTGCAAGGCCCATAACTCTGCCTAGGAAGGCCCTAGAGGCCCCAAAGTTGGCCTGGCCTGTTCATCAGGGTCCCCCCTACGGTCATATTTTCCATTGGATTTGGACTTTTTTTGAGCCATATTCGCCTTGCCTTTTGCAAGGCCCATAACTCTGCCTAGGAAGGCCCTAGAGGCCCCAAAGTTGGCCTGGCCTGTTCATCAGGGTCCCCCCTACGGTCATATTTTCCATTGGATTTGGACTTTTTTTGAGCCATATTCGCCTTGGCCTTTTGCAAGGCCCATAACTCTGCCTAGGAAGGCCCTAGAGGCCCCAAAGTTGGCCTGGCCTGTTCATCAGGGTCCCCCCTACGGTCATATTTTCCATTGGATTTGGACTTTTTTTGAGCCATATTCGCCTTGGCCTTTTGCAAGGCCCATAACTCTGCCTAGGAAGGCCCTAGAGGCCCCAAAGTTGGCCTGGCCTGTTCATCAGGGTCCCCCCTACGGTCATATTTTCCATTGGATTTGGACTTTTTTTGAGCCATATTCGCCTTGCCCTTTTGCAAGGCCCATAACTCTGCCTAGGAAGGCCCTAGAGGCCCCAAAGTTGGCCTGGCCTGTTCATCAGGGTCCCCCCTACGGTCATATTTTCCATTGGATTTGGACTTTTTTTGAGCCATATTCGCCTTGCCCTTTTGCAAGGCCCATAACTCTGCCTAGGAAGGCCCTAGAGGCCCCAAAGTTGGCCTGGCCTGTTCATCAGGGTCCCCCCTACGGTCATATTTTCCATTGGATTTGGACTTTTTTTGAGCCATATTCGCCTTGGCCTTTTGCAAGGCCCATAACTCTGCCTAGGAAGGCCCTAGAGGCCCCAAAGTTGGCCTGGCCTGTTCATCAGGGTCCCCCCTACGGTCATATTTTCCATTGGATTTGGACTTTTTTTGAGCCATATTCGCCTTGGCCTGGCCTGTTCATGGCCTTTTGCAAGGCCCATAACTCTGCCTAGGAAGGCCCTAGAGGCCCCAAAGTTGGCCTGGCCTGTTCATCAGGGTCCCCCCTACGGTCATATTTTCCATTGGATTTGGACTTTTTTTGAGCCATATTCGCCTTGGCCTTTTGCAAGGCCCATAACTCTGCCTAGGAAGGCCCTAGAGGCCCCAAAGTTGGCCTGGCCTGTTCATCAGGGTCCCCCCTACGGTCATATTTTCCATTGGATTTGGACTTTTTTTGAGCCATATTCGCCTTGGCCTTTTGCAAGGCCCATAACTCTGCCTAGGAAGGCCCTAGAGGCCCCAAAGTTGGCCTGGCCTGTTCATCAGGGTCCCCCCTACGGTCATATTTTCCATTGGATTTGGACTTTTTTTGAGCCATATTCGCCTTGGCCTTTTGCAAGGCCCATAACTCTGCCTAGGAAGGCCCTAGAGGCCCCAAAGTTGGCCTGGCCTGTTCATCAGGGTCCCCCCTACGGTCATATTTTCCATTGGATTTGGACTTTTTTTGAGCCATATTCGCCTTGGCCTTTTGCAAGGCCCATAACTCTGCCTAGGAAGGCCCTAGAGGCCCCAAAGTTGGCCTGGCCTGTTCATCAGGGTCCCCCCTACGGTCATATTTTCCATTGGATTTGGACTTTTTTTGAGCCATATTCGCCTTGGCCTTTTGCAAGGCCCATAACTCTGCCTAGGAAGGCCCTAGAGGCCCCAAAGTTGGCCTGGCCTGTTCATCAGGGTCCCCCCTACGGTCATATTTTCCATTGGATTTGGACTTTTTTTGAGCCATATTCGCCTTGGCCTTTTGCAAGGCCCATAACTCTGCCTAGGAAGGCCCTAGAGGCCCCAAAGTTGGCCTGGCCTGTTCATCAGGGTCCCCCCTACGGTCATATTTTCCATTGGATTTGGACTTTTTTTGAGCCATATTCGCCTTGGCCTTTTGCAAGGCCCATAACTCTGCCTAGGAAGGCCCTAGAGGCCCCAAAGTTGGCCTGGCCTGTTCATCAGGGTCCCCCCTACGGTCATATTTTCCATTGGATTTGGACTTTTTTTGAGCCATATTCGCCTTGGCCTTTTGCAAGGCCCATAACTCTGCCTAGGAAGGCCCTAGAGGCCCCAAAGTTGGCCTGGCCTGTTCATCAGGGTCCCCCCTACGGTCATATTTTCCATTGGATTTGGACTTTTTTTGAGCCATATTCGCCTTGGCCTTTTGCAAGGCCCATAACTCTGCCTAGGAAGGCCCTAGAGGCCCCAAAGTTGGCCTGGCCTGTTCATCAGGGTCCCCCCTACGGTCATATTTTCCATTGGATTTGGACTTTTTTTGAGCCATATTCGCCTTGGCCTTTTGCAAGGCCCATAACTCTGCCTAGGAAGGCCCTAGAGGCCCCAAAGTTGGCCTGGCCTGTTCATCAGGGTCCCCCCTACGGTCATATTTTCCATTGGATTTGGACTTTTTTTGAGCCATATTCGCCTTGGCCTTTTGCAAGGCCCATAACTCTGCCTAGGAAGGCCCTAGAGGCCCCAAAGTTGGCCTGGCCTGTTCATCAGGGTCCCCCCTACGGTCATATTTTCCATTGGATTTGGACTTTTTTTGAGCCATATTCGCCTTGGCCTTTTGCAAGGCCCATAACTCTGCCTAGGAAGGCCCTAGAGGCCCCAAAGTTGGCCTGGCCTGTTCATCAGGGTCCCCCCTACGGTCATATTTTCCATTGGATTTGGACTTTTTTTGAGCCATATTCGCCTTGGCCTTTTGCAAGGCCCATAACTCTGCCTAGGAAGGCCCTAGAGGCCCCAAAGTTGGCCTGGCCTGTTCATCAGGGTCCCCCCTACGGTCATATTTTCCATTGGATTTGGACTTTTTTTGAGCCATATTCGCCTTGGCCTTTTGCAAGGCCCATAACTCTGCCTAGGAAGGCCCTAGAGGCCCCAAAGTTGGCCTGGCCTGTTCATCAGGGTCCCCCCTACGGTCATATTTTCCATTGGATTTGGACTTTTTTTGAGCCATATTCGCCTTGGCCTTTTGCAAGGCCCATAACTCTGCCTAGGAAGGCCCTAGAGGCCCCAAAGTTGGCCTGGCCTGTTCATCAGGGTCCCCCCTACGGTCATATTTTCCATTGGATTTGGACTTTTTTTGAGCCATATTCGCCTTGGCCTTTTGCAAGGCCCATAACTCTGCCTAGGAAGGCCCTAGAGGCCCCAAAGTTGGCCTGGCCTGTTCATCAGGGTCCCCCCTACGGTCATATTTTCCATTGGATTTGGACTTTTTTTGAGCCATATTCGCCTTGGCCTTTTGCAAGGCCCATAACTCTGCCTAGGAAGGCCCTAGAGGCCCCAAAGTTGGCCTGGCCTGTTCATCAGGGTCCCCCCTACGGTCATATTTTCCATTGGATTTGGACTTTTTTTGAGCCATATTCGCCTTGCCCTTTTGCAAGGCCCATAACTCTGCCTAGGAAGGCCCTAGAGGCCCCAAAGTTGGCCTGGCCTGTTCATCAGGGTCCCCCCTACGGTCATATTTTCCATTGGATTTGGACTTTTTTTGAGCCATATTCGCCTTGCCCTTTTGCAAGGCCCATAACTCTGCCTAGGAAGGCCCTAGAGGCCCCAAAGTTGGCCTGGCCTGTTCATCAGGGTCCCCCCTACGGTCATATTTTCCATTGGATTTGGACTTTTTTTGAGCCATATTCGCCTTGCCCTTTTGCAAGGCCCATAACTCTGCCTAGGAAGGCCCTAGAGGCCCCAAAGTTGGCCTGGCCTGTTCATCAGGGTCCCCCCTACGGTCATATTTTCCATTGGATTTGGACTTTTTTTGAGCCATATTCGCCTTGGCCTTTTGCAAGGCCCATAACTCTGCCTAGGAAGGCCCTAGAGGCCCCAAAGTTGGCCTGGCCTGTTCATCAGGGTCCCCCCTACGGTCATATTTTCCATTGGATTTGGACTTTTTTTGAGCCATGTTCGCCTTGGCCTTTTGCAAGGCCCATAACTCTGCCTAGGAAGGCCCTAGAGGCCCCAAAGTTGGCCTGGCCTGTTCATCAGGGTCCCCCCTACGGTCATATTTTCCATTGGATTTGGACTTTTTTTGAGCCATGTTCGCCTTGCCCTTTTGCAAGGCCCATAACTCTGCCTAGGAAGGCCCTAGAGGCCCCAAAGTTGGCCTGGCCTGTTCATCAGGGTCCCCCCTACGGTCATATTTTCCATTGGATTTGGACTTTTTTTGAGCCATGTTCGCCTTGCCCTTTTGCAAGGCCCATAACTCTGCCTAGGAAGGCCCTAGAGGCCCCAAAGTTGGCCTGGCCTGTTCATCAGGGTCCCCCCTACGGTCATATTTTCCATTGGATTTGGACTTTTTTTGAGCCATGTTCGCCTTGCCCTTTTGCAAGGCCCATAACTCTGCCTAGGAAGGCCCTAGAGGCCCCAAAGTTGGCCTGGCCTGTTCATCAGGG
Organism: Hypomesus transpacificus; assembly: GCF_021917145.1. Taxonomy (NCBI): domain Eukaryota; kingdom Metazoa; phylum Chordata; class Actinopteri; order Osmeriformes; family Osmeridae; genus Hypomesus; species Hypomesus transpacificus. Next base: position 9,679,355 of record NC_061063.1, read on the forward strand.
TCCCCCCTACGGTCATATTTTCCATTGGATTTGGACTTTTTTTGAGCCATGTTCGCCTTGCCCTTTTGCAAGGCCCATAACTCTGCCTAGGAAGGCCCTAGAGGCCCCAAAGTTGGCCTGGCCTGTTCATCAGGGTCCCCCCTACGGTCATATTTTCCATTGGATTTGGACTTTTTTTGAGCCATGTTCGCCTTGCCCTTTTGCAAGGCCCATAACTCTGCCTAGGAAGGCCCTAGAGGCCCCAAAGTTGGCCTGGCCTGTTCATCAGGGTCCCCCCTACGGTCATATTTTCCATTGGATTTGGACTTTTTTTGAGCCATGTTCGCCTTGCCCTTTTGCAAGGCCCATAACTCTGCCTAGGAAGGCCCTAGAGGCCCCAAAGTTGGCCTGGCCTGTTCATCAGGGTCCCCCCTACGGTCATATTTTCCATTGGATTTGGACTTTTTTTGAGCCATGTTCGCCTTGCCCTTTTGCAAGGCCCATAACTCTGCCTAGGAAGGCCCTAGAGGCCCCAAAGTTGGCCTGGCCTGTTCATCAGGGTCCCCCCTACGGTCATATTTTCCATTGGATTTGGACTTTTTTTGAGCCATATTCGCCTTGCCCTTTTGCAAGGCCCATAACTCTGCCTAGGAAGGCCCTAGAGGCCCCAAAGTTGGCCTGGCCTGTTCATCAGGGTCCCCCCTACGGTCATATTTTCCATTGGATTTGGACTTTTTTTGAGCCATATTCGCCTTGGCCTTTTGCAAGGCCCATAACTCTGCCTAGGAAGGCCCTAGAGGCCCCAAAGTTGGCCTGGCCTGTTCATCAGGGTCCCCCCTACGGTCATATTTTCCATTGGATTTGGACTTTTTTTGAGCCATGTTCGCCTTGGCCCTTTTGCAAGGCCCATAACTCTGCCTAGGAAGGCCCTAGAGGCCCCAAAGTTGGCCTGGCCTGTTCATCAGGGTCCCCCCTACGGTCATATTTTCCATTGGATTTGGACTTTTTTTGAGCCATGTTCGCCTTGCCCTTTTGCAAGGCCCATAACTCTGCCTAGGAAGGCCCTAGAGGCCCCAAAGTTGGCCTGGCCTGTTCATCAGGGTCCCCCCTACGGTCATATTTTCCATTGGATTTGGACTTTTTTTGAGCCATGTTCGCCTTGGCCTTTTGCAAGGCCCATAACTCTGCCTAGGAAGGCCCTAGAGGCCCCAAAGTTGGCCTGGCCTGTTCATCAGGGTCCCCCCTACGGTCATATTTTCCATTGGATTTGGACTTTTTTTGAGCCATGTTCGCCTTGCCCTTTTGCAAGGCCCATAACTCTGCCTAGGAAGGCCCTAGAGGCCCCAAAGTTGGCCTGGCCTGTTCATCAGGGTCCCCCCTACGGTCATATTTTCCATTGGATTTGGACTTTTTTTGAGCCATGTTCGCCTTGCCCTTTTGCAAGGCCCATAACTCTGCCTAGGAAGGCCCTAGAGGCCCCAAAGTTGGCCTGGCCTGTTCATCAGGGTCCCCCCTACGGTCATATTTTCCATTGGATTTGGACTTTTTTTGAGCCATGTTCGCCTTGCCCTTTTGCAAGGCCCATAACTCTGCCTAGGAAGGCCCTAGAGGCCCCAAAGTTGGCCTGGCCTGTTCATCAGGGTCCCCCCTACGGTCATATTTTCCATTGGATTTGGACTTTTTTTGAGCCATGTTCGCCTTGCCCTTTTGCAAGGCCCATAACTCTGCCTAGGAAGGCCCTAGAGGCCCCAAAGTTGGCCTGGCCTGTTCATCAGGGTCCCCCCTACGGTCATATTTTCCATTGGATTTGGACTTTTTTTGAGCCATGTTCGCCTTGGCCTTTTGCAAGGCCCATAACTCTGCCTAGGAAGGCCCTAGAGGCCCCAAAGTTGGCCTGGCCTGTTCATCAGGGTCCCCCCTACGGTCATATTTTCCATTGGATTTGGACTTTTTTTGAGCCATGTTCGCCTTGAGGCCCTTTTGCAAGGCCCATAACTCTGCCTAGGAAGGCCCTAGAGGCCCCAAAGTTGGCCTGGCCTGTTCATCAGGGTCCCCCCTACGGTCATATTTTCCATTGGATTTGGACTTTTTTTGAGCCATGTTCGCCTTGGCCTTTTGCAAGGCCCATAACTCTGCCTAGGAAGGCCCTAGAGGCCCCAAAGTTGGCCTGGCCTGTTCATCAGGGTCCCCCCTACGGTCATATTTTCCATTGGATTTGGACTTTTTTTGAGCCATGTTCGCCTTGGCCTTTTGCAAGGCCCATAACTCTGCCTAGGAAGGCCCTAGAGGCCCCAAAGTTGGCCTGGCCTGTTCATCAGGGTCCCCCCTACGGTCATATTTTCCATTGGATTTGGACTTTTTTTGAGCCATGTTCGCCTTGGCCTTTTGCAAGGCCCATAACTCTGCCTAGGAAGGCCCTAGAGGCCCCAAAGTTGGCCTGGCCTGTTCATCAGGGTCCCCCCTACGGTCATATTTTCCATTGGATTTGGACTTTTTTTGAGCCATGTTCGCCTTGGCCTTTTGCAAGGCCCATAACTCTGCCTAGGAAGGCCCTAGAGGCCCCAAAGTTGGCCTGGCCTGTTCATCAGGGTCCCCCCTACGGTCATATTTTCCATTGGATTTGGACTTTTTTTGAGCCATGTTCGCCTTGGCCTTTTGCAAGGCCCATAACTCTGCCTAGGAAGGCCCTAGAGGCCCCAAAGTTGGCCTGGCCTGTTCATCAGGGTCCCCCCTACGGTCATATTTTCCATTGGATTTGGACTTTTTTTGAGCCATGTTCGCCTTGCCCTTTTGCAAGGCCCATAACTCTGCCTAGGAAGGCCCTAGAGGCCCCAAAGTTGGCCTGGCCTGTTCATCAGGGTCCCCCCTACGGTCATATTTTCCATTGGATTTGGACTTTTTTTGAGCCATGTTCGCCTTGCCCTTTTGCAAGGCCCATAACTCTGCCTAGGAAGGCCCTAGAGGCCCCAAAGTTGGCCTGGCCTGTTCATCAGGGTCCCCCCTACGGTCATATTTTCCATTGGATTTGGACTTTTTTTGAGCCATGTTCGCCTTGCCCTTTTGCAAGGCCCATAACTCTGCCTAGGAAGGCCCTAGAGGCCCCAAAGTTGGCCTGGCCTGTTCATCAGGGTCCCCCCTACGGTCATATTTTCCATTGGATTTGGACTTTTTTTGAGCCATGTTCGCCTTGCCCTTTTGCAAGGCCCATAACTCTGCCTAGGAAGGCCCTAGAGGCCCCAAAGTTGGCCTGGCCTGTTCATCAGGGTCCCCCCTACGGTCATATTTTCCATTGGATTTGGACTTTTTTTGAGCCATGTTCGCCTTGGCCTTTTGCAAGGCCCATAACTCTGCCTAGGAAGGCCCTAGAGGCCCCAAAGTTGGCCTGGCCTGTTCATCAGGGTCCCCCCTACGGTCATATTTTCCATTGGATTTGGACTTTTTTTGAGCCATGTTCGCCTTGGCCTTTTGCAAGGCCCATAACTCTGCCTAGGAAGGCCCTAGAGGCCCCAAAGTTGGCCTGGCCTGTTCATCAGGGTCCCCCCTACGGTCATATTTTCCATTGGATTTGGACTTTTTTTGAGCCATGTTCGCCTTGGCCTTTTGCAAGGCCCATAACTCTGCCTAGGAAGGCCCTAGAGGCCCCAAAGTTGGCCTGGCCTGTTCATCAGGGTCCCCCCTACGGTCATATTTTCCATTGGATTTGGACTTTTTTTGAGCCATGTTCGCCTTGGCCTTTTGCAAGGCCCATAACTCTGCCTAGGAAGGCCCTAGAGGCCCCAAAGTTGGCCTGGCCTGTTCATCAGGGTCCCCCCTACGGTCATATTTTCCATTGGATTTGGACTTTTTTTGAGCCATGTTCGCCTTGGCCTTTTGCAAGGCCCATAACTCTGCCTAGGAAGGCCCTAGAGGCCCCAAAGTTGGCCTGGCCTGTTCATCAGGGTCCCCCCTACGGTCATATTTTCCATTGGATTTGGACTTTTTTTGAGCCATGTTCGCCTTGGCCTTTTGCAAGGCCCATAACTCTGCCTAGGAAGGCCCTAGAGGCCCCAAAGTTGGCCTGGCCTGTTCATCAGGGTCCCCCCTACGGTCATATTTTCCATTGGATTTGGACTTTTTTTGAGCCATGTTCGCCTTGCCCTTTTGCAAGGCCCATAACTCTGCCTAGGAAGGCCCTAGAGGCCCCAAAGTTGGCCTGGCCTGTTCATCAGGGTCCCCCCTACGGTCATATTTTCCATTGGATTTGGACTTTTTTTGAGCCATGTTCGCCTTGCCCTTTTGCAAGGCCCATAACTCTGCCTAGGAAGGCCCTAGAGGCCCCAAAGTTGGCCTGGCCTGTTCATCAGGGTCCCCCCTACGGTCATATTTTCCATTGGATTTGGACTTTTTTTGAGCCATATTCGCCTTGCCCTTTTGCAAGGCCCATAACTCTGCCTAGGAAGGCCCTAGAGGCCCCAAAGTTGGCCTGGCCTGTTCATCAGGGTCCCCCCTACGGTCATATTTTCCATTGGATTTGGACTTTTTTTGAGCCATATTCGCCTTGGCCTTTTGCAAGGCCCATAACTCTGCCTAGGAAGGCCCTAGAGGCCCCAAAGTTGGCCTGGCCTGTTCATCAGGGTCCCCCCTACGGTCATATTTTCCATTGGATTTGGACTTTTTTTGAGCCATATTCGCCTTGGCCTTTTGCAAGGCCCATAACTCTGCCTAGGAAGGCCCTAGAGGCCCCAAAGTTGGCCTGGCCTGTTCATCAGGGTCCCCCCTACGGTCATATTTTCCATTGGATTTGGACTTTTTTTGAGCCATATTCGCCTTGGCCTTTTGCAAGGCCCATAACTCTGCCTAGGAAGGCCCTAGAGGCCCCAAAGTTGGCCTGGCCTGTTCATCAGGGTCCCCCCTACGGTCATATTTTCCATTGGATTTGGACTTTTTTTGAGCCATATTCGCCTTGGCCTTTTGCAAGGCCCATAACTCTGCCTAGGAAGGCCCTAGAGGCCCCAAAGTTGGCCTGGCCTGTTCATCAGGGTCCCCCCTACGGTCATATTTTCCATTGGATTTGGACTTTTTTTGAGCCATATTCGCCTTGGCCTTTTGCAAGGCCCATAACTCTGCCTAGGAAGGCCCTAGAGGCCCCAAAGTTGGCCTGGCCTGTTCATCAGGGTCCCCCCTACGGTCATATTTTCCATTGGATTTGGACTTTTTTTGAGCCATATTCGCCTTGCCCTTTTGCAAGGCCCATAACTCTGCCTAGGAAGGCCCTAGAGGCCCCAAAGTTGGCCTGGCCTGTTCATCAGGGTCCCCCCTACGGTCATATTTTCCATTGGATTTGGACTTTTTTTGAGCCATATTCGCCTTGGCCTTTTGCAAGGCCCATAACTCTGCCTAGGAAGGCCCTAGAGGCCCCAAAGTTGGCCTGGCCTGTTCATCAGGGTCCCCCCTACGGTCATATTTTCCATTGGATTTGGACTTTTTTTGAGCCATATTCGCCTTGGCCTTTTGCAAGGCCCATAACTCTGCCTAGGAAGGCCCTAGAGGCCCCAAAGTTGGCCTGGCCTGTTCATCAGGGTCCCTACGGTCATATTTTCCATTGGATTTGGACTTTTTTTGAGCCATATTCGCCTTGGCCTTTTGCAAGGCCCATAACTCTGCCTAGGAAGGCCCTAGAGGCCCCAAAGTTGGCCTGGCCTGTTCATCAGGGTCCCCCCTACGGTCATATTTTCCATTGGATTTGGACTTTTTTTGAGCCATATTCGCCTTGGCCTTTTGCAAGGCCCATAACTCTGCCTAGGAAGGCCCTAGAGGCCCCAAAGTTGGCCTGGCCTGTTCATCAGGGTCCCCCCTACGGTCATATTTTCCATTGGATTTGGACTTTTTTTGAGCCATATTCGCCTTGGCCTTTTGCAAGGCCCATAACTCTGCCTAGGAAGGCCCTAGAGGCCCCAAAGTTGGCCTGGCCTGTTCATCAGGGTCCCCCCTACGGTCATATTTTCCATTGGATTTGGACTTTTTTTGAGCCATATTCGCCTTGGCCTTTTGCAAGGCCCATAACTCTGCCTAGGAAGGCCCTAGAGGCCCCAAAGTTGGCCTGGCCTGTTCATCAGGGTCCCCCCTACGGTCATATTTTCCATTGGATTTGGACTTTTTTTGAGCCATATTCGCCTTGGCCTTTTGCAAGGCCCATAACTCTGCCTAGGAAGGCCCTAGAGGCCCCAAAGTTGGCCTGGCCTGTTCATCAGGGTCCCCCCTACGGTCATATTTTCCATTGGATTTGGACTTTTTTTGAGCCATGTTCGCCTTGCCTTTTGCAAGGCCCATAACTCTGCCTAGGAAGGCCCTAGAGGCCCCAAAGTTGGCCTGGCCTGTTCATCAGGGTCCCCCCTACGGTCATATTTTCCATTGGATTTGGACTTTTTTTGAGCCATATTCGCCTTGCCCTTTTGCAAGGCCCATAACTCTGCCTAGGAAGGCCCTAGAGGCCCCAAAGTTGGCCTGGCCTGTTCATCAGGGTCCCCCCTACGGTCATATTTTCCATTGGATTTGGACTTTTTTTGAGCCATATTCGCCTTGGCCTTTTGCAAGGCCCATAACTCTGCCTAGGAAGGCCCTAGAGGCCCCAAAGTTGGCCTGGCCTGTTCATCAGGGTCCCCCCTACGGTCATATTTTCCATTGGATTTGGACTTTTTTTGAGCCATATTCGCCTTGGCCTTTTGCAAGGCCCATAACTCTGCCTAGGAAGGCCCTAGAGGCCCCAAAGTTGGCCTGGCCTGTTCATCAGGGTCCCCCCTACGGTCATATTTTCCATTGGAGTTGGACTTTTTTTGAGCCATATTCGCCTTGGCCTTTTGCAAGGCCCATAACTCTGCCTAGGAAGGCCCTAGAGGCCCCAAAGTTGGCCTGGCCTGTTCATCAGGGTCCCCCCTACGGTCATATTTTCCATTGGAGTTGGACTTTTTTTGAGCCATATTCGCCTTGGCCTTTTGCAAGGCCCATAACTCTGCCTAGGAAGGCCCTAGAGGCCCCAAAGTTGGCCTGGCCTGTTCATCAGGGTCCCCCCTACGGTCATATTTTCCATTGGATTTGGACTTTTTTTGAGCCATATTCGCCTTGGCCTTTTGCAAGGCCCATAACTCTGCCTAGGAAGGCCCTAGAGGCCCCAAAGTTGGCCTGGCCTGTTCATCAGGGTCCCCCCTACGGTCATATTTTCGCCTTGGCCTTTTGCAAGGCCCATAACTCTGCCTAGGAAGGCCCTAGAGGCCCCAAAGTTGGCCTGGCCTGTTCATCAGGGTCCCCCCTACGGTCATATTTTCCATTGGAGTTGGACTTTTTTTGAGCCATATTCGCCTTGGCCTTTTGCAAGGCCCATAACTCTGCCTAGGAAGGCCCTAGAGGCCCCAAAGTTGGCCTGGCCTGTTCATCAGGGTCCCCCCTACGGTCATATTTTCCATTGGAGTTGGACTTTTTTTGAGCCATATTCGCCTTGGCCTTTTGCAAGGCCCATAACTCTGCCTAGGAAGGCCCTAGAGGCCCCAAAGTTGGCCTGGCCTGTTCATCAGGGTCCCCCCTACGGTCATATTTTCCATTGGATTTGGACTTTTTTTGAGCCATATTCGCCTTGGCCTTTTGCAAGGCCCATAACTCTGCCTAGGAAGGCCCTAGAGGCCCCAAAGTTGGCCTGGCCTGTTCATCAGGGTCCCCCCTACGGTCATATTTTCGCCTTGGCCTTTTGCAAGGCCCATAACTCTGCCTAGGAAGGCCCTAGAGGCCCCAAAGTTGGCCTGGCCTGTTCATCAGGGTCCCCCCTACGGTCATATTTTCCATTGGATTTTGACTTTTTTTGAGCCATATTCGCCTTGCCCTTTTGCAAGGCCCATAACTCTGCCTAGGAAGGCCTTAGAGGCCCCAAAGTTGGCCTGGCCTGTTCATCAGGGTCCCCCCTACGGCCATATTTTCCATCGGAGTTGGACTTTTTTTGAGCCATATTCGCCTTGGCCTTTTGCAAGGCCCATAACTCTGCCTAGGAAGGCCCTAGAGGCCCCAAAGTTGGCCTGGCCTGTTCATCAGGGTCCCCCCTACGGTCATATTTTCCATTGGATTTGGACTTTTTTTGAGCCATATTCGCCTTGGCCTTTTGCAAGGCCCATAACTCTGCCTAGGAAGGCCCTAGAGGCCCCAAAAATGGCCTGGCCTGTTCATCAGGGTCCCCCCTACGGTCATATTTTCCATTGGATTTGGACTTTTTTTGAGCCATATTCGCCTTGGCCTTTTGCAAGGCCCATAACTCTGCCTAGGAAGGCCCTAGAGGCCCCAAAGTTGGCCTGGCCTGTTCATCAGGGTCCCCCCTACGGTCATATTTTCCATTGGATTTGGACTTTTTTTGAGCCATATTCGCCTTGGCCTTTTGCAAGGCCCATAACTCTGCCTAGGAAGGCCCTAGAGGCCCCAAAGTTGGCCTGGCCTGTTTATCAGAGTCCCCCCTACGGTCGTGTTTTGCATTGGATTTTGATTTTTTTTTTGACCATATTCGCCTTGCCCTTTTGCAGGGCCCATAACTCTGCCTAGGAAGGCATTAGAGGTCCCAAAGTTGGCCTGGCCTGTTCATCAGAGTCCCCTCTACGGTCGTGTTTTCCATTGGATTTGGATTTTTTTTTTACCATATTCGCCTTGCCCTTTTGCCGGGCCCATAACTCTGCCTAGGAAGGCCCCACTGGTCCCAAAGTTGGCCTGGCCTGTTCATCATAGTCCCCTCTACGGTTGTGTTTTCCATTGTATTTGGATTATTTTTTTTACCATATTCGCCTTGCCCTTTTGCCGGGCCCATAACTCTGCCTAGGAAGGCCCCACTGGTCCCAAAGTTGGCCTGGCCTGTTCATCATAGTCCCCTCTACGGTTGTGTTTTCCATTGTATTTTTATTTTTATTTGGACCATATTCGCCTTGCCCTTTTTTAGGGCCCAGAACTCTGCCTAGGAAGGCCCCACAGTTCCCAAAGTTGGCCTGGCCTGTTCATCAGAGTCCCCTCTACGGTCGTGCTTTGAATTGGATTTGGATTTTTTTTTGCACAAGTACATTTGCACTTAGAGATTCATGTTGTTTAAATGTAACTTGCTTACAGTAACTACATGCTTTTATGGTTCTTCCCTTTGGCACTCATTTTTTTATTGTTCACAATGTGTGCTTCTTGTTTTCTCTACCCGCAATGCTTTGGGGCTATCTTGTTGTTATTATCAGTGACATATGCACTTTGTAAAGCTCTCTCTTGGAAGTCGCTTTGGATAAAAGCGTCTGCTAAATGAATACATGTAAATGTTCCTTAAATAGGTCACGTGTATTCCTGCCTTCCACCAGAGGAGGGGGCCAAACTCCTCTTAGCCGCAAACAACACAGTGAGATTCTGAGAAACTCAACAAGCACTTTACACTTTAATCTTGAGTTTATTCTTAACCGTCACTTATTACCACATTTACAAAAAAAAATAATCACAAAACCAGAAAAGGAACTGTTATTGGGAGGCTATGCTACGGGTATTAATGTGCTGAGTTTTACAGTAGTGAATGTAAAAACCTTGTTAACTGAACACATGACCATTTATGTTATTAACTTTAAAAATGAGAACATTGATTCTCCATCCTCTGCATGACTAGGAGTCTCCTCCCAAATCCTGCACATATCTCCTCACAGAAACATCAAACATGTACAACCTGAACCATGTTCATATAAGCCATGAGAAGGAGTGAGGAGAGGACCCAGTTGGGCTCTGTTTGTTCTGACACAAGAACATTCTGGTCCTGAAGGAGTTCTTCTTGTACGTGCTTCTCTGCAGGACAGGGACGTTCTGGACACTGATAGTCACGTTACAGTAATTGGGTTTGGGGAAAAAACAAGTATCATAAACAACAAAACTAAAACAGCTTAAAGCTTTACCGTGGATGTTGACTTTGACATTATTACCATCGTTAAGTGGTTCATAACCCACATTTTCTTGGTCTTCCTCAAGCAAAAAACTAACATACGAAAGGACAATAAAACAGCATTGAGGAAGGTATTATTCCTGAATGTCCAGATGTGTCTCATTGTACAGGTTTGTGGTGCTGGTGGGGTACTGGTGAGAGGAGATCCTCCCATTACTGGAGACACTTTCCAAAATCTCTGCTGCTGTTGGAAAAAAGTTGAATGAGTCAAACTGGAGTCTTGGTATGAATCCCTCCCACTTGTGTTGTCCAGCGGTCACTTCTAGGCGGTTTGGTAGATGTTTGCTGTGATGCTGATGAAAGAGTCAGGAATCAGGGGACCAGGAGTAGTAGAGCAAGAGTCAGGGGAGCTAGGGACCAGTGTTAATTAGGGTTATATCATTAGGCTTATAATGTTAGGGTTAGTGGCCTTGGCTACCTTCCTAAAGGGCCAAACAGGGTTTTCCTGGTGTGTCTTAGAAAGGTGTGTTTCCTGGATATATATCCTCTTTTCCTAAGAATTAAATGAAAGCTTTTTCTGGGAATAATCATGTATATGCTTTACAAATCCCAAAAGAAATTCCAATAGTATATGGCCCCAAGCCTGACCTACAAATAATCGATGTAACTTTTCTAACAAAAACATTACTGCAGTGTCTATTCACAATCATAAAGACCACAGAATAATGCAGCTAAACGATGTTGGCATGTGTGCACATACAGTAGTAGAAACGATCTACTACAAGACCATACTGTTACCCAGATAAGAATGGTGCTGATGTATCTACAGTATTTGTATACACTTTGTTTATTATTTATATCTAAGTGACCATTGATACCAAAGTTCAATTGATTGAACCCTTGAAGATATCATGTGCAACCACAAGAGATGGCAGGCAAAGCGTTTACACATTTAGTTTGACAGGGATGCCCAACCACAAGCACAGTCTGGGAGCGGATACCATGCTTGCCTCAAAGTCCTAAAGTTCCAGGTTGGCAAAAGGCATCTATGAATAGATGATCTAGCCACTGGCCTGGGCTCAGCTGCAGGGTCTCTTTGCTCTGCTGCAGGGTCTCTGTGCTCTGCCGCTGGCCTAGCGTGGAGTCACAGGGGACATGTAGTGCACGTGGGTCTCATGGCTCCTGTCAGAGCAGCACTGATGTCTGCAGGACCTGGAGGGGTGGAACACATGTCTGGGGCAGGGTCTCTCTCTCTCTAGCCCACTCTACCGATCTCTCTCTACCTATCTCTTTACCAATCTTTACCTCTCACTCCCTCTCTACCTCTCTCTACCTATCTCACTCTCTTTACCTTTCTCTATCTCTACCTCTCTCTCAAACCGCCTCTTCCACTCTCTTCCACCATCTCCCTCCCCCTCCATCTCTCTCTACCTCTATCTCTACCATTCTCTACCTCTCTCTCCTTCCCTCTTCCTCTCTCTCTCTACCTCTGTCCCTCACTCTTCATCTCTTTCGATGATGTCTCAGGATGTGAGCCCCATCTAAACTGTGTTTTTAATACAGATGACTATGCTGGTTGTGGAACACAGGTCACAGTGGATACAAGGATGAGGTTGGGCGGGGCTTGGTGGTCAGCAGGGAGGGGCGGGGCAGGGCAGAGGGGGTTAGGATGTAGGAGGCGGTGTGTGGGGGAGGGGATGTGGGGGAGGGGGGCCAGTCAGCAATGGCAGCCTTTCTCGGCCGCGGCTACTGCCTCCTCATCCTCGGAGGGGTACAGGACCTTGGCGGTGAGGCCGCTCTTCACCCCGTCCCAGCCGTCTCGCGTGCAGATCTCCCCCATCTTCATCAGCTGGAAGATGTCTCTGGTCAGCAGCTCGAACGCCCGCTCCACGTTGCTGTTGCACTTGGCGGACGTCTCCACGTAGCGCACGCCCAGGTCTGCAGCCAGCTGCTCCGCCTCCTCACGACTCACCCGCCGCTCCATGGTGAGGTCACTCTTGTGTCCAATCAGAATGTACACCATGTGGTGGGGCAGGATATGCTCACTCACTTCCTTGTGCCACTCCCTCACGTGGTCGAAGGTCTTGCGATTGGTCAGGTCAAAAACCAGCAAGCCTCCCACGGAATTACGGTAGTAGGAAGTGGTGATGGACCTGGGAGGGAAATACAGAGAGATGCTGACTGTTCAGTTAACCTGGGAGGACCAAACTCAACAGATGGACTGTTATATAATGTAAAAGCTCAGAAAATGTCCATGAGCATATCTCTACACAGACAGGTACACAGGAGGAGTGTTGGTGTGACCAGAGACCCTGGAGTTCAGTCTGCCTACCAGGGTCTCAACGCTGACCCTAACCCTGATCCCACCAGGGTTTTATCTCTGCTTCCCTGCCCTCATTCTACCTTCCACTGGAACAAATACAATACAACTCATCTCCAACACTGGATGACATATTAGGACCCGATTCTTTGATCAGATGCGTGAATGAACAGGCCAAGGAGCAGATCTACACCAGAGAGAAATTGTTAGGTGTGTTCTGTAGACGTCTTCGAGGCTAAATACCTTTTATTCTGTGACAGTGACTGTTATACTTTCAAAAGAAACATCGATCTGAAGGCAAAGTTTACAAAGGGTAATGGGAGGCCTTTTGCTTCATAGAGATGAATTGCGTGCGTGACATCCGAGGCAGCAACCCGGAGACTGACGTTGTTTACTATGTTATCTCTTTGCGGAGCTAATACGCAGATGTCTAGGCTGTCGAGCATAAATAATATTCATTCTACATCATTTAACTTAAAACCTGATATACACAGCATTATCCTTAGTGAAAATGTTAACGCCAAATGTATTGAAATTCGTTCTCGTTTTATGAGCACCGTCCTTATCGAAAAGAAAAATAAAGGCGGTCTGTCAATCAACCGTGAATGAATGCCAATGATGCGCCCCAATTGGCTGCTTCTTATATAGGAGTAAAGGCCTATGGAGGAGATGACCTCTTTCCACAGAGCCCTACATCATACTAACACTAACCGTTATGTTTGAAAAACGTATAAGGCTGTAAAGTCTATTTTGTCATCGCACAAAATGTCCGTGAATGCTACAGACATATTGAAGGCTCAGGCTTTAGCGTTTTGGCTGATTCATAATTCATCTGCTGGGTGGGTACAGGCAACTGATGGCTGTCAGAAACGATTGTTTATCATAACGATGGTTAGTCTTTAACCTGTTCTACATCTCACCTGAATCGTTCCTGGCCAGCCGTATCCCAGAGCTGAAGCTTGATTTTTACCCCTGGCTCGATGTCTAACGAACGGGCATAAAAATCTACACCAACTGTAGGATCTGCAACATCACTGTATATACCATCAGTGAAGCGTTTTAGCAGAGACGATTTTCCAACGGTAGAATCTCCGAGTAAAATTATTCTAAACTGATATTGCCACAAAATATCCATCGCATGGCTTAGGATGGATCCGCCGAGAGGGGTTGGAAACAAAGCAGCGATGCGTGCGCGGTATTTCCATACAGCCCGTGACTGCCGCGGCTCGCCTTCTGGCCAGAAAGAGATGCGCGCGAGCAAGAGAGCGAGCTAGGGCTCTGCAATCATGTGATCATAGCTTACCTATCATGCCGGTATGCTCCCATCTATATGAAACAGTAGCAAAAAAAACATCTTGAAATGGAGGCTATAGTTTTGTTATTTTACACGCCGACACGTATCGCCAAAATATCGTCTCTGTTAATCTATCACATTATGTCAATCTTTTATAATGTAGTGCACGTGCTGGCTTGTTATCTCAAGCTGGTGTGACATTCTGCCACAGCCTACAGAGCCCATATCTGATGCGCTACTGCTTAACGAATTAACACGGACACGGGAACACTGTTCTCCTGACAAGCACGGGCCCACATAAACTTCTGACATGGTGTCCTCCTACATACTTCCGCTAAATTTTAATTTTGCTTCTCTACTAGGTCTGGGAATTCGGCACGTAAGTCAGATGTCTCAGGTTATCTCTCTACCGGCAAATCAGCGAACAGTGGGAGTGGCTGAGAACAATGACGTTGAGGTTGTGGGCTAGTTTGAGGTGTGGTTCCGTAATGGCAGCGGACAAAATATGCGAGCGAAGCCATTCGGTCCATTGTGGCAACGCTGCAGAATATCCAGATGTTAAAGCCGGAGCAAGAACAATCTTTGATCCCCACGGGGTTCGTTTGATTTTCCAGCTAGCTCCGTTAGTGGTGAAGGAGTTGGCTAAGGCGAACGCTAGCGATTGGTTATGGCAGATCCAGAGTGGCTCTGGGCAGATCCAATTGTTTTAAACTTCATCAGAGTACCCGCCTTCAAGGAACAAATGTGTACAAATGAAATGTACGAGCGTCTGGTTAGGACAAGGCCCTAACCTTGTCCATGGTGCTGAAACAGACTGGCTCAACATGGTCTGATGAAACCTTTCGTTTATTGAGCTACTAGAAAGTAAAGCAGATCCATTTGACTTGCACACCAGTAGCGTTTTTATTAGAGACAGACTGTATTATAGGAAAAGTCGTCAGACTAGTCTTTTACAGTCAGACTAGTCTTTTACAGTCGGACAAACCTTTTACAGTCAGAACTGATGCTCCATCTTCTTATGGGGTTATGTGTGCATATCTGATTGGTTTCTGATGGCCTTCATCCTATTATGAAATAACCATCTGTCTGTGTTTTCTCCCTGAAACTGGCGACATACGCAGATCATTCCTGCAGCTAAGCCGTTCATGTTAACTTAAAACAGCAGCTACTTCAGTAAGCAGACAGAAGCCTATTTCTAATATGTGGGACCCACAGTGAGGTTGAGGGTAATGGGCACTGGATTATTTAGGTTGAGTTATTTCTGTTGTGTTGCCCACTCATGTTGGTTTTTTTGTATTCACAATGCCAACTATTATAATGTTATTAAGGCAATATGGGGTTGCCATAAGTGAGGCTGACACAGGCACTTAAACGGGCAAGGAAACGGTGCAGGAGCAAGTGCTTGCACGTGCGATGTAGGGTTAGGGTTCGGGTAGTATGAGTAGATGTAGTATACCCGGAGATTGATACGAAACGTAGCTATGCTGAAGAGCTCATATCATAAAATAAATACTACATTATAAACGTAATGTTTCAATAAAAACAGTCGACATGTTTATATGTTTTATATCCACCACCCAGCAACGCGTATGTCTGACATAGCAACCTCTGTCTTCACGAGTTCAGTAATCGCACCATAGATTGAATAGATAGCTTTTATTGAAGCAGGGCTGGTAGCAGAGCCAAGCACAATGGTGGAGGAGGCTGGTAGCAAAGCCAAGCCTAATGCATTGTAGTATAGGCTGGTAGTAGAGCCAAGCCTGAGGCTGGTAGCAGAGCCAAGCCTAATGCAGTGTGATGCAGGCTGGTAGCAGAGCCGAGCCTGGGGCGGTTGGTGTAGGCTGGTAGCAGAGCTGAGCCTGGTGCTGATGGAGGCCTGTAGCAGAGTCGGGCCTGGGGTCCTAGGAAGATGAGAGTGTGATTAGGGGGATGTGGAGAATGGTGATGGAGGTGATTTGGATGGTGCACGTATGGTTACCGGGTATAGACTTGGGGTGTGGCGGAAAGTCCTTATGGGTCACGGCCGAGCAGCAGCTCGACCGGATCCCCCAGGGAGCCTGGATAGATGACAGGGCGAAGCAGAGAAAAGGGGAGGGCGGGAGGGAGACAACAACATGCTAGCACAAGAACCAGAGCAATGGAAGACACTTTATACAAACCTCGTAATTGAAACGGGGAGTTTGGTCGCATTCTTCTGTGCTTTCGCTGGGCTGATGCGTATTAAGTTGATTGGAGTTGGTGCGCATTCTTCCGTGCTTTCGCTAGGCTGATGCGAGTTAGTTGATTGGAGTGAAGGAGGATTCTTGGTGTGCCATCTTCCTGCCGAACTTTAGTTAGTTAATCTAACTTGTCAGGGAGTCAGGTGGCTGAACGGTGAGGGAATCGGGCTGGTAATCTGAAGGTAATCTGAAGGTCGCCAGTTCGAATCCCGGCCGAGCCAAATGACGTTGTGTCCTTGGATAAGGCACTTCACCCTACTTGCCTAGGGGGGAATGTTCCTGTACTTACTGTAAGTTGCTCTGGATAAGAGCGTCTGCTAAGTGTAACTCCCTTTTGTATTCTGAAGGCTACTGGGAAGACTCTAACCCTAATCCATACGTTGTGAAAAAACAAATAAGTGCCAAAGGGAAGAACCATAATAGCATGTAGTTAAACAAATTACAATTAAATAACCTGAACCTCAAAAAGTGCAACAGTGTACCTGTAGAAAAGCAATCAACAGTAAAATATTTCACAACGAGTACAAGAGTTTAAATCCATTACAACTAACCAACAAGAGCAACAAGCCTCTCAATAAGAGTCATTGTGATCCTGGAGGAAACTAACATCAGGTCCAGCAAATCATTCCTAAGTACCGTTGTACTCCCGGAAAAAGTGCGTCTTAAGCCTTTTCTTGAAGGTGGGGAGACTGATAGGGAGGTTATCTGAAGAAGGCAGGCCGGAAGGAGTCACGACAACGGAAAGGAATTTGGCTTTGGTTTATTAGTCAAGCGCCCGGATCAAACAATCAGTTCAAGACAAACTGATGGCAAGAGTCAATACTCTGTCTCTCAGCCATGCTTAAATACATGAGTTGGACAGTACAGATATAGAATGCACAGAATTGCTTCCTTAACGGGTCTTCAGTGGTCAGCACACTGATACACTAGAGTATTCAGAAGCTGAGATGGTCGTTAATTACGTTGAAGTCCCAGTTCGTACATGATTTGCCAGACAGTCTCAGTCTGTCTGGGTTGTGTGCTATATTCTGCTCAGAGAGAGGCCTCGCTGCAGGACCTCTTGACCTTACAGATACTTAGGCTGTTCATGTAAACAGAAAATCTGCCTTACAGAGACAGTCAATGTCTCTGATGGAGGTGGGGAGTTGATTCCACCATTGGGGGGCCAGACAGGAGAAGAGCTTGTGTTGGAACCGGGCGCTCTTGAGCAGTGGGACGTTGATGTTTCCCTGCTGCAACACACCTGATTCAAATGAATGGCCATTACACGGCTTCCACAGAGCTTGATAACAACCCATTCATTTGAAACAGGTGTGCTGGAGCAGGAAAACATCTAAAACATGCAGGACAGTGGCCCCTGAGGACCAGGATTGCCCACCCCAGCTCTAAGGCCCAATCCCAATGTCCCCCTTGAACCCTGAACCCTTACAAACTTGATTGATGTGACCTGATAAGTGATACTTTAGTTCCCTCAAACTAAAGTGCTCAAAATGTTATGAATATGAATGGGACAGCACTTTGCTGAATTATCAGCAAAATAGTAATGTTGTTGGATCAAATCTGATGAAAGTTTATTTGGAATTGATCGTCATAGTAAAAACTACACAGTTCTGGCTATATTAACCATCTAACCACCATTATATTAACCTTTATGTTTAAACTTAAATGTAAACCATGTTTAAGTCAGGGTTGGTTGCTCCTTCCATGCATGCTTGTTTACTGTTCTTCTTCTATTTTGTCTTATGAGGCTGGTTTGCCGGGAAATTTTTTCTCGGTACAGGGCAAAACCTGGTACCCAAAGTTTGCTAGGCCAAAAAGAATGTTAATCTTGCGATGAAAAATTTTACGCTGTTAAATTGGGTTTGCGTTAACATCGTCAATAACGCGTTTAACCGACAGCACAAGTATTTATCTATATTTTATTATGTTTACACATTTATGCCATGTTTGGTTTGCAAAATCTGGAAAACCCGGGTCTTGAATGGGGGTGCTAACATTACCTAATTAGTTAATGAGTGAAGTCACACACACATCTTTTTTTATACAGTATTTCATTTACCTACAGTGCAAAAATACAAAAGCATAGTAGTATAACTATATACACAACTTCATACAGCAATTAGAACATGTCATAAACACTCATGCTTCTTGTCTTGCACATCATTTTGGACTTCAGTGAGCTAGCATTCAAACGTTAGCCTGCTAGTTCCTCTCCCTCCAACTAGCGAGTTTATGGAATTTTGCTCAACAAGTTTGGCCATAAAAATGGCAGTACAATGTCTCGTCTAAAAGACATACATCGAATCACAAATTCAATTTGATGAATCATAGCATCTACATTGACCCATCTGAGATTGGGAAGGACCTTGGACACACAGACGTGCACGTTGGCTTGTTACAATAATAAGCAAGTCCATGCATTTCAGTCTATTTATTAGGCTTGAAAAATTATAATCATCTATGCATCCCAGATGCTGTCTTGCTCTGCTATAATTCTTCTGTCTCATTTTAAGTTTTCACCTCTCCAATCTCCCCAGACTTGGCGTCTGTAAGTAAATTCCTAATTTCTATTGAAGATGAACATGAATTTCCTTGGCTCTCTCCAGACTAGAATGAAATGTTGTTGGTCCAAGGAAATATTCCCTGAATTCAAAGAGCTTCAGTTCCGGCTGGTCTATAAACTCCATCTGAGTTCAAGAGCCACTGGAACCTCAGCAATGTGCCTGTTCCTAGCAGAACGCTTACCATTGTAATAATAATAATAATGAATAATAATTTTATTTCTAACGCACCTTTCACATGAAAACAGATCTCTTGTAAATGTATCTCGTCTGCCACAAGGTGGCAACCTTGCCATAACGACCATAGACTACAGGGTGAGTAGAGCAGTGGACATTTACATTTAGTCATTTAGCAGACGCTCTTATCCGAGAGCGACTTACAGTAAGTACAGGGACATTCCCCCTGAGGCAAGTAGGGCGAAGTACCTTGCCCAAGGACACAACGTCATTTGACACGGCCGGGAATCAAACTGGCAACCTTCAGATTACTAGCCCGATTACTAGCACGATTCCATAACCGCTCAGCCACCTGACTCCCCCAGTGGAGTCGTAGTTTCACAGTGCCTGTGTTAGGTGACTCCCTCGACCAATTAATGCATCAAACCCAGCATTGTCTGGATCTTCCTGATCTCTGGGTTGGCAGTAGGGCGGCACTCAGAGTAAGATGATATCTGATGTCAGGTCACTGTGCAGTAGAATAGTTTAAATATATACAATATAGATGGTTTCTGTATGTACAGTGTGTGTATGTGAGTGATTCTCCCTTGTGTCCTGGAGCCTAGGGGCAGTGTTGGGGAAGACAAGTCTTCGTGATTAAGAGTTGTACTTATTTTGTAAACACTTGTTGATAGTATTTTCTTCTGTTATTCTTCTATTATCCTTCAACTCCTCCCTCTCTACCCCTCCATCCTCCCCCCCCCCCCCCCCCCCCCCCCCCCCCCCGTGTGAAAGCCTGTGCAGTGTGATTGTGGTTGTTCTTTTCTGGCTCCAACGAGTCCAGAATAGTGCCAGTCAGTCACTTTTGTGTGTGTGTGCGTATGAGTGTGTGTGAACTCCATAAACATTCCCCTTTATAGCGTCCGTCTGACCACCGGCCTGCATCCACACGAAACCACACTGGTTCAGACGCCTTCCTGGAGACACACACACTCATACACTCACACACACTCATACACACACTCATACATACACCCACACACACTCATACACACACTCATACATACACACACACACACTCATACTGACACACTTACACACACACATTCATACACACTCATACATGTGTACATTACAAACACATTTAAGCCACACACCTAACAAAGTGTAGATAAAAAATGTTTCTAGTAGTTAACACGCAAGTCTCATCTTTTTTCAAATCCTGCTGAAGAAGTTTGTTTCAGTGTCAGGATGTTCCTGAGAAACATCTTCCAGTTGTCATGACTACACCTGTCCCATGGTGTCAGCTATTTGACCATACTCTTTCAGATCTCTCTCACACACACGCACGCAAACATAGCACATACTGGCAGACAAACAGGGAGAGCCAATATCCCGTTGGTAGACCACCGAATTGACTAGAGAGAGAGACAGACAAAGAGAGAGAGAGACAGATATAGAAATACTTATGAGGTCAAACATTTATAAATGTCTCTTTGCCGATGAGAGGGCACTATGATGAGCCTTTTTTGCTTCCCTGTGGTTAACCAATGCATCCTCTGCTTCCATCTTGTTTATCCTCTGTTGGAAACAAGCTGCATCTCCCATCAGCCTCCACACAAGACACTCTGATAGGGCTGAAGGGAGATGTAGTTGTTTGCAGACTTGGTTAGCTCTTGACTCCTGAGATTTGTGGTGTTTGTTATATACCCTGACGCAGAGTAGCACTGAAGGAGAAACTTCGTCCTCTGGTGTTCATTCTGACAGCAGCAAATCATGGAGTAGCTTTCGTCTCATTCCGTTTTTATGGAACTGTTGTGAACACCAGAGATTGGAAAAAGTACACAAATCCTTCACTCAAGTAGATGTACAGATACTCATGTTTAAAAAGACTGGTAAAAGTGGAAGTACTGACTACACTTTTTCACTCAAGTTGAAGTAAAGAAGTGTGGGCTCTGATATGTGCTTAAGTATAAAGTAACCATTACTACACCTGTTTTAGTATCACGCTGGTAACTGGACCTCACATCATATTAATACATTAATGCAAAAAGACAGTAAAGACACACAGAGCATTCACCAGGAGTCCTTTTTGACGACGACAATTTCAAACATCTCCATCATATATGGCCATGGGTGATCTGGAATGTCTCTATTCTCAGTCATGTCAACATCGTTAACTCCCTCTGTCATCCATAAAAAAATTTTGAAACCTTTAGAAACTGTTTTTTTCACACACAAGACACAAAAAGTTTTTTTTAATCTTAAGGTTTTTTCAACATTTTGAAATGTTTAATCAAAATTCACACACAGTGATTAGAAGAGAGGAGGAGAGAGGGAGAACAGGGAAGCCTGGAACAGAGTAGTTTATCAAGAGCAGTGTACACTACTATACAGCAGAGTATAGTAGAGTTCTCATTAAGTACTCATCAATAATGCAAACTTTTTTATACAAATATTCTTCTTGCTGCCTTCTGCCTTGCTCCATGGTAGCTTACATACAGCTTAGGCCGGAAAAAAGCATTGACAAGAAATAATATTGATCATGCCACGAAATACATATTAAAACTAAATCAATTAGCCTGGGTTTAAAATGTAAGCAGTAGAAAGTACAGATATGGTGTAAAAAATGTATTTAAAGTAAAAAGTTGTCAGAAAAATAAACAGTGAAGTAAAGTGCTGATACCAGAAAAATCGACTTAAGTACAGTAACAAAGTATTTGTACTTCGTTACTTCCCATCTCTGATGAACAGCTATGAATCAAAATGGTTCAATACAGTATGCCTCTGTATTCAGACACACACACAATGAAAAGTAAAAGGACGAGAAATTGGACATGAAAGGCACCTATTTTTTGTTTGACATTTTTTCAAAACATTCCATGTCAAGTCAACAGAATAATGTAATATGAACACATTTTAAATGATTTGTATACTAAGAAATCTAAACATCACAGATTTTTTTTATTTTTATGAAGGTGTCTTTTGAGTCGAAATCTCAATTAAGTCTCTTGTTGTAAACATGCATTTTTACGTACTTACATATGACTTGTGTCCCTCAATGTAGAGAACATGATTATGACATTTAGGAGAGATGCCCTGTTCCTCTGCAGGTCACATTAACAGATATGTAGCTTCTTCTGCACATCCTCAATCCCCTCCTCCACTACTCACCCACACACTCACAAGGATATTGAGTTTACATTAGTTTATCATCCACTGCACATTCTATTTTTGCTTGAGGAATAAGCTAATGCAGCTTCCTCCATTATTGTTCTGTTCCTTATTCCTTCAACTTCTATCCTTTTCACCTTCTCTTGATCATCTGAGAGCTTGGCTCCTGTCGGACATGGCTTGAGAGAGGTAAAGGTCTGGAGGGAGGGTGAGGTCTGGAGGGAGGGTGATGTCTGGAGGGAGGGTGATGTCTGGAGGGAGGATGATGTCTGAAGGGAGGGTGATGTCTGGAGAGAAGGTGAGGTCTGGATGGAGGATGATGTCTGAAGGGAGGGTGATGTCTGGAGAGAAGGTGAGGTCTGGAGGGAGGATGATGTCTGAAGGGAGGGTGATGTCTGGAGAGAATGTGAGGTCTGGAGGGAGGATGATGTCTGAAGGGAGGGTGTGGGAGGAAGAGGTCTGGAAGGAGGGTGTCTGGTGGGAGGGAGAGGTCTGGAGGGAGGTCAGGCAGAAGCATGACCATGGTCTCGCTCTTCATGGTCAAGTGAAGTCTGACAGGTACAGGATGTCTGGTGACAGTCACCAGGTAGACCAATTAGAAGGCTCCAATCATCTCGGTCCCATATCCCTGTGCCGACTTAGCCCCCGCCCCCACGCCCCTGCGCTGGCCCACGGCAGAGCCCAGAGCGGAGAAGGGCCTGAAGGAAACTTGTGGCGGGGCAGAGGGGGAGAAGGAGGAGGAGGTGAGGAGAGGAGAGGCTCTAGGGGCACTGGGAGAGTGCTGGGCATGCCTCTGACTGGAAGAAGGTGGGGTGAGGGAGGGAAGAGGGGCATGTCTGTGGATGGGGCAGGGTGGGGAGAGGGCGGGGGAGGGGAGAGACGGTGCCCGGCGGGTACTGGCCAGAGAGGCAACAGGAGGGCCGAGCAGCGCACCCTGCTGGGCAGCCAGCCGCAGGCAACCGGGCGAGGGGTACTCCCCCAGGAGAGATGGCCCCCTCCGGCCCCCCTGGAGGGAGGAGGCTTGGGAGGGTGGGGCCATCTGAGGTAGGGAGGGCCAGGCCCAGGAGGTTGGTGTCTGGAGCAGGAGCGGGTCGCTGGCACACTGAGACAGGTGGGACACTAGGCGCGCCCCCATGGGATCGGGGGTCTGCCCCTCCAGAGAGCTCAGGTACCGAACCACCTCCCCAACACACTCCCTGAACCCCAGCGTGCGATAGTCCCCTGCCAAGGCACGCGCATCGAAGTAGCCTGAAGGTCCACAGACAGAGGGAGGGAAAGGGAGAGGTATTATGAAAGAGAAGAAGGAGAGAGGGAGGGAGATGGATTCAGGGAGGAAGGCTTACCTTTACCACCCATAGCATGCAATAGTTTAAGGTGGTCCACAGTCATCTGCAGGATCTCAGCCTTCTCTAGTTTGGAGGAGCCCTGACAGGGATAGAAAGAGAATGCTACCTTAAAACCCAACGACTCACAAGGTTCTAGGGGTGCTGGTTGTCTTCCTGCTGATTGGCCGGTTACCTGATTGGCCGGTTACCTGTTTCTCGAAGGCGCTGGGGACTAGTCTCCTGAGCTCTGATAGGCTGTGGTTGATGCGATCTCTACGTCTCTTCTCAATAATCTGAACAAGAGGAGCAAGGGGACAATCAGAACAACGATCATCCTTCAACGCTCAGCCAGGTGTTTACTCCGTGGTGACGATGTTTGATCTCCCCTGAGATTAACTTACTCCTCTCCTCCTCTTTCTGGCTAAGATCTGAGATGTGCTGCCAGGGGACATGGAGCCAGAGACTGGACTGGAGAGAGGGAGAGAGAGAGGGAGATGTTCACTTTGATTGTATTACATACTGTTTTTGTTATGCTCTCTTTAATACAAGACAGAGGCAAGATGGCACATCGTTGCTTTCAATCAGAGTACAGAAGATGGAAGAGAAGAGAGGAGAGGAAAGAAGAGAAGACGAGAGGGGGAGAAGAGGAGGGGAGTAGGGAGGAGAAGAGATTAAGAGAAGAGTAAAGGAGGGGAGAAGGTAACAGAGAAAGAGTGGAAGGAGAAGAGAGATTGTTTTGGTTTAACACCAGTTTACAGACATTAGTTGCAGTTGGATGACATGCAACTCTCCTTCCATGCTACCAAAGCATTTTTTGAGAGATGATTATATAGCTTCAGGGCATCTCTGTAGCTAGCTCCTCTAACATGCACGTTATGTTGTGGAGTCTCTCTGAACACGGACAGTAAATATGGAACTTGTTTTGGGAATGCTCTCATCTTACATCTCACAAAGAGCTTGACAGCTTAAAGTCTTTTAACCATCGTCTGTTGGAGCTGTGTTGGATTTGGACATTAGACACTGCCAGTTTCCCTTCATGTTCCAGTTTAGATTCATAATATGATTTCAGATTTTTGCTTTCTCTTCCTTTGAACATAAACCCGGGTAGGTTGAGTTGAGGTTGAGTGAATTCAAAATGGAGATCAGTAAGTCTTCAATTTTATAACACACTTTTTTTGTTAATGTTTTGTCAATTTGTCAAACATTTTGTACAATGTTCTAAAATGACCAGTATAGAAAATGTTTTCTCACTAAAATAAGACTTTTGGGAATCTCATTGAGGATATCACTATAGTAACATAACTTAACCAAGGCTATTCACAAACTTGATATGAGTTATACATTCCTGTACATTTATATAAATGTATATAACAATACACATGGGAGTGAAGAGCAGGGTTATGGTCAGGAAACTGAACAGAGATTAGATCAGATATTTCAGATGATTTCTGACATGAAAAACATCCCATAATACTGAAAACTAACTTGTGCATCCATCAGGTCTATAAACCTTCACCCTGCATCCATTAGGTCTATAAACCTTCACCCAGCATCCATCAGGTCTATAAACCTTCACCCTGCATCCATTAGGTCTATAAACCTTCACCCAGCATCCATCAGGTCTATAAACCTTCACCCTACATCCATCAGGTCTATAAACCTTCACCCTGCATCCATCAGGTCTATAAACCTTCACCCTGCATCCATCAGGTCTATAAACCTTCACTCTGCATCCATCAGGTCTATAAACCTTCACCCTGCATCCATCAGGTTTATTAACTCTCACCTTGACACCACATAGAAGAGGTTCAAACTGAATTTCAAGAACAGTGATATGAAAGGTTATATTTCTGGGGCACTTTCAGTTGGTCAGGAGTTGTAGGCTAACTGATTATAGTTCAACCTGCACTGTTACTGCTCCACATCTACATCTCGGATGGGATTGATAATTAACCTGTTTGTTTAATTGTTTAAATATAAGAAACAGTTATTTATAAACAGACATAAATCTGATAAATCTAGAATTCTGTTCATAAAGACACCCAATGGTAGGCATGTTACAATGATGAATGACAAAAATCTTTACTCTTTGATTAACGTACATTTTATAATCTCAGGTGTGTTTGGCCACTGGGCTGTAATGTCTGGTGTGATTGGGCAGAGGGCTGTAATGTCTGGTGTGATTGGTCAGAGGGCTGTAATGTCTGGTGTGATTGGTCAGAGGGCTGTAATGTCTGGTGTGATTTGCCAAAAGGCTGTTATGTCCGGTGTGATTGGTCAGAGGGCTGTAATGTCTGGTGTGAGCAAGATGGCGCCGGTTAAGGCGGCCGTGGTTGTTAGGTGCGCTCTGTTTTGTCTAGTTTTGTCTGTTAATTCAGTGTTCTGCTAGATTGCAAATTAGGGCTACTTATATATATATATTTTTTTTTATTCCCCTTAGTATTAGCTAGACCCCCCTTAGTATTAGCTAGACTTTGCTCCTTTTGTATAGTTAGTCCACATATTTAAGTTTTCTATATTCCTATATGTTTAATGTATGCACCTCCCTGCCAAAGTAAATTCCTTGTTTGTGCAAACATTCATGGCGAATAAAATCCTTCTGATTCTGATTCTGATTGGTGGATTCTCACCAGTAGCTGTCCTCCTGTCCCACGTCGATGAGCTCGTCTGCGTCCGTGTCCGGAGAGCTGTAATCATGAGGTCTCTTCATGTCTCCTCCTCTTCCTCTCCTCTCCAGGACAGCCAGCGGAGGCCAAGGTGGGGATTGGATGGATGGATGGCCCTTCTCTTCTCAGTGGGAATTCTTATCCTCTACAGTCTAGATGGATGGATGGATGGAAGTCTAGATGTCACACTCGACCTCCTCTTCTCTGTTCTGCTGTCAGGCCGAGCAGCTTGGTCTTCCTCCAGAAAACAACATTTGTCAAGCAGACGCTGCTCATAAACTGCTAACCTATCACTGCTAACCCTAACCCTATCAGTGGCATCCAATTATAGCCTCTCAAACTTTCTATCTCTCTGTCTCTCCCTCTCCTCTGTCTCTCTCTCTTCTCTCTGTCACCCAGTGACAAAACAAGACTTTGGCACTTGGGCAGGGTTGCCAGTTTTGGCTCCCCCTCTCTTTCCCCCATCTTTCCCTCCCTCCCCTTTCCCCTTCATCCCATCCCCTCTTCTCTCCCCCAAGCACACCCCCATGCTCAGTCATCCTTTCAATTAGCCGTCACTCTGTGCTGTTTCATCCCACACTCCCTCTCTCCCTTCTTTTCACTCTCGCTGGTCCTGTAATTACACCTCCTCCCCTAAAGAACAATAGGAGAGAGA